>NC_053390.1:695661835-695810804 GCF_905171765.1 Bufo bufo | reverse complement strand
CAGAAGTATTGGAATGCATTGTAAAGGGGATCAGACCCCTAAAAGTTGAAGTGCCAAAGTGGGACAAAAAAAAAAGTGAAAAAAAAGTTGAAAAAATTAAGTTTTCCCAAAAAAGTTTCAAGTAAAAAAAAAAAAAAAAAAACGTAATTTCCCCCAAATGAAGTAAAAAAAAATTGGAAAATAATTGGGAAAAAAAAGTTGACATATTAGGTATCGCCGCGTACGTATCAAACAGCTCTATAAAAATATCACATGACCTAACCCCTCAGATGAACACCGTAAAAAAAAAAAAAAAAAAAAACTGTGCTAACCTTACATTACTAATAGTACAAAAGCAAGCGATCAAAAAGGCCCACCAAAATAGTAACAATCTAACCGTCACCTCTTCCCGCAAAAAATGAGCCCCTACCTAAGACAATCGCCCAAAATATTAAAAAAACTATGGCTCAGTATATGGAGACACTAAAACATCATTTTTTTTTGTTTTAAAAAAGCTGTTATTGTGTAAAACATAAGTAAATAAAAAAAAGTATACATATTATGTATCGCCGCGTCCGTAATAACATGCTCCCCAAAATAGGTGCAGTTTGATTGGCACATGCACCCCAAAATAGTGCCAATCAATCCGTCATCTCACCCCACCAAAAATGTGACCCTAACTAAGATAATCACCCAAAAACTGAAAAAACTATGGCTCTCAGAATATGGAGACACTAAAACATGATTTTTTTGGGGGGTTTCAAAAATGATATTATTGTGTAAAACTTACATAAATAAAAAAAGTATACATATTAGGTATTGCAGCATCCGTAATAACCTGCTCTATAAAAAATATCACATGAACTTACCCCTTAGGTGAATACAGTAAAAAAAGCTATTTTTTGTCACCTTACATCTCAAAAAGTGTACTAGCAAGCGATCAAAAAGTCATACACACCCCAAAATAGTGCCGATCAAACCGTCATCTCATCCCGAAAAAAATGACAAGACAGTTGCCCAAAAAATTAATAAAACTATCGCTTTCAGAATGTGGAGACACTAAAGAATCATTTAAAAAAAAAATGCTTTGTTATCTAAAACTGAAACAAGCAACCATAAAAAGTTGTCATATTTGGTATTGTCGCGTCCGTGACAACCTGCTCTATAAAAATACCACATGATCTAACCTGTCAGATGAATGTTGTAAATAACAAAAAATAAAAACGGTGCCAAAACAGCTATTTCTTGTTACCTTGCCTCACAAAAAGTGTAATATAGAGCAACCAAAAATCATATGTACCCTAAAATAGTACCAACCAAACTGCCACCCTATCCCGTACTTTCTAAAATGGGGTCCCTTTTTTGGAGTTTCTACTAATGGTCCTAATGGGACATGGTTTAAAAAAAAACAGCCCACAAAATCTGCCTTTCAAAAATCGTATGGCATTCCTTTCCTTCTGCACGTGTGCCCAGACAGCAGTTTATGACCACATATGGGGTGTTTCTGTAAACTAGAGAATCAGGGCCATAAATATTGATTTTTTTTTTGGCTGTTAACCCTTGCTTTGCAACTGGAAAAAAAAATATTAAAATGGAAAATCTTCCAAAAATCTGAAATTTTGAAATTGTATCTCTATTTTCCATTAATTCTTGTGAAACACCTAAAGGATTAACAAAGTTTGTAAAATCAGTTTTGAATACCTTGAGGGGTGTAGTTTCTAGAATGGGGTAATTTTTTGGGTGGTTTCCATTATGTAAGCCTCACAAAGTGACTTCAGACCTGAACTGGTCCTTAAAAAGTGGGTTTTTGAAAATTTGCTTCAAAACTTCGAAGCCTTCTAACATCCCCAAAAAATAAAATTTCATTCACAAAATGATCCAAACATGAAGTAGACATATGGAGAATGTAAAGTATTAAACTATTTTTGTAGGTATTACTATGTACTATAGAAATTGTTGGAAACTTGGAAATTTGCAAATCTTTTCAAATTTTTGGTAAATTTGGTATTTTTTTTATAAATAAAAATGAATTTTTTTTACTCCATTTTACCCTTTGTCATGAAGTACAATATGTGAGGTAAAAAACTATCTCAGAATGGCCTGGATAAGTCAAAGCGTGTTAAAGTTATCACCACATAAAGTGACACTAGTCAGATTTGTAAAAAATGGCCTGGTCCTTAAGGTGAAATATGGCCATGTCCTTACGGGGTTAACATTGACTTTCACAGTAGCTGCCCATTTAACAGTGACTTTCACTGTGACCGCCCCTTTAACAGTAACTTTCACAGTGACTGCCCATTTAACAGTGACTTTCACAGTGACCACCCCTTTAACAGTGACTTTCACAGTGACCGCCCCTTTAACAGTGGCCGCCCCTTTAACAGTGACTTTCACAGTGGCCGCCCCTTTAACAGTGACTTTCACAGTGACCGTTTTTTTAGCAGGGACTTTCACAGTGACCGCCCCTTTAACAGTGACTTTCACAGTGGCTTCCCCTTTAACAGTGACCACCCTTTAACAGTGACTTTCACAGTGACCGCTCATTTAACAGTGACTTTCACAGTGACCGCCCCTTTAATAACAGTGACCTCCACTGTGCCCGTCCTTTTAAGCAGTAAAGAAAAATGGCCGGGTTGTTATGGAAACCTGAAGCAAAACTGTGTGTATGGCAGTTGGGATTTGAAGAGAAAGACTTGCAGACTTGAATGTGGGTCATTTTTGAAGGGAATATCTCAGGAACGGTACATCCTAGAGAGCTGAGACCCGGTCTAAAACCTTCCCGGACACCTGATGTACCCGTGTGCCAAATTTGGTGAAGATCGGTCCAGTCGTTTGGTCGTGCATAAAGAACGTCCAGACAGAAAGACAGACAGATGTCTAGACAGACAGACAGAAATTCATTTTTATATATATAAGAGATATAATATATATATATATATATATCAACACAGGGTGCATTTATATATTACCACTACAGAGGGCACTACAAGGCACTAAAAGGGGCCATTACATGGGGAGTGGAAGCATTATACATACAAGCATTACAAGGAGGGCATTATAATATAGGAGGTCATACAGAGGTTGGGGCATTATAATGCAGGCCAAACCACTACAGGGGCATTATAATACAGGAGGCACTGCTGAAGGCATTATAATACAGTCTGGAGCACTGTATGGACATAATAATACAGAAGGCATTATACATATAGGCACTAAAAGGGAACACACATTATATGTAGTGGCACTACAGGGGGCATTATAATACAGAGGGCACTGCAGCGGGGCTTTATAAATACTGGCACTAATATAGGGGACATTTTAAATACTGGGACCACTATAGGGGCATTATAACTACTGAATACACTATATGGGGCCTTATTACTACAGTGAGGGCCATAGGAGTGCCTTATAGATCAGCCTTTTTACAACTGGGGGCTCTAAAAGGGTATCTTATAGAGGGGCCTTGTTACTCTGGAGTACATTGCAGGGGACCTTATTTCTACTATGGGCCCTATGGGGTATTATTAATATTAGGAGTATTGTGGGGGCATCATCATTGGGCACAATATTTACTACTAATGGGTTACTATTGGGGGTACTGTATGGCACACTATTACTATTGACACCAGTCTGTGAGCACCATTACTATGGGGAAGGGGCTATCTTTATGGTTCTGGTATTTTTGCATTATAGCATTTGGGGGCATTGGGAAGCACAACAGGCACAATATTGGTAGTAGCAGCAGTATGATAATGTTGGGAAACCAGGAGGGAGAGGATGATCAAAAAGTGAGGAATCTAAGATGTTTGTGTATCAAACTCTGCAGAAACGAGATGCAGCTGAGAGAATTTGTCAAGGTTCTCTGGTCCAATGAGGAAGATGAGTAGAGTTAAGCGAACACCTGGATGTTCGGGTTCGAGAAGTTCGGCCGAACTTCCCGGAAATGTTCAGGTTCGGGATCCGAACCTGACCCGAACTTCGTCCCGAACCCGAACCCCATTGAAGTCAATGGGGACCCGAACGTTTCGGCACTAAAAAGGCTGTAATAAAGCCCAGGAAAGAGCTAGAGGGCTGCAAAAGGCAGCAACATGTAGGTAAATCCCCTGCAAACAAATGTGGATAGGGAAATGAATAAAAAAAATATATAATAATTAACCAATATCAATTGGACAGAGGTCCCATAGCAGACAATCTGGCTTCACATCAGCAGAGAATCAGTCTCTTCATGCCATAGCAGAGAATCTGGCTTCATGTCAGCAGAGAATCAGTCTTCATGTCATAGCAGAGAATCAGGCTTCACGTCACCCACCACTGGAACAGGCCACTGTCACACATTTAGGCCCCGGGACCCAGACAGAGGAGAGGTTCATTCAACTTTGGGTTGCCCCGCAATATAATGGTAAAATGAAAATAAAAATAGGATTGAATGAGGAAGTGCCCTGGAGTACAATAATATATTGTTAAGGGGAGGTAGTTAATGTCTAATCTGCACAAAGGATGGACAGGTCCTGTGGGATCCATGCCTGGTTCATTTTTATGAACGTCAGCTTGTCCACATTGGCTGTAGACAGGCGGCTGCGTTTGTCTGTAATGACGCCCCCTGCCGTGCTGAATACACGTTCAGACAAAACGCTGGCCGCCGGGCTGGCCAGCACCTCCAAGGCATAAAAGGCTAGCTCTGGCCACGTGGACAATTTGGAGACCCAGAAGTTGAATGGGGCCAAACCATCAGTCAGTACGTGGAGGGGTGTGCACAGGTACTGTTCCACCATGTTAGTGAAATGTTGCCTCCTGCTAACACGTTCCGTATCAGGTGGTGGTGCAGTTAGCTGTGGCGTGGTGACAAAACTTTTCCACATCTCTGCCATGCTAACCCTGCCCTCAGAGGAGCTGGCCGTGACACAGCTGCGTTGGCGACCTCTTGCTCCTCCTCTGCCTTCGCCTTGGGCTTCCACTGGTTCCCCTGTGACATTTGGGAATGCTCTCAGTAGCGCGTCTACCAACGTGCGCTTGTACTCGCGCATCTTCCTATCACGCTCCAGTGTAGGAAGTAAGGTGGGCACATTGTCTTTGTACCGGGGATCCAGCAGGGTGGCAACCCAGTAGTCCGCACACGTTAAAATGTGGGCAACTCTGCTGTCGTTGCGCAGGCACTGCAGCATGTAGTCGCTCATGTGTGCCAGGCTGCCCAGAGGTAAGGACAAGCTGTCCTCTGTGGGAGGCGTATCGTCATTGTCCTGTGTTTCCCCCCAGCCACGCACCAGTGATGGGCCCGAGCTGCGTTGGGTGCCAGCCTGCTGTGAACCTGCTTCATCCTCATCCTCATCCTCTTCCACCTCCACCTCTTCCTCATCCTCGTCCTCCAGTAGTGGGCCCTGGCTGGCCACATTTGTACCTGGCCTCTGCTGTTGCAAAAAACCTCCCTTTGAGTCACTTCGAAGAGACTAGCCTGAAAGTGCTAAAAATGACCCCTCTTCCTCCTCTTCCTCCTGGGCCACCTCCTCTTCCATCATCGCCCTAAGTGTTTTCTCAAGGAGACATAGAAGTGGTATTGTAACGCTGATAACGGCGTCATCGCCACTGGCCATGTTGGTGGAGTACTCGAAACAGCGCAACAGGGCACACAGGTCTCGCATGGAGGCCCAGTCATTGGTGGTGAAGTGGGGCTGATCCGCAGTGCGACTGACCCGTGCGTGCTGCACCTGAAACTCCACTATGGCCTGCTGCTGCTCGCACAGTCTGTCCAGCATGTGCAAGGTGGAGTTCCACCTGGTGGGCACGTCGCATATGAGGCGGTGAGCGGGAAGGCCGAAGTTACGCTGTAGCGCAGACAGGCGAGCAGCGGCAGGGTGTGAACGCCGGAAGCGCGAACAGACGGCCCGCACTTTATGCAGCAGCTCTGACATGTCGGGGTAGTTGTGAATGAACTTCTGCACCACCAAATTCAGCACATGCGCCAGGCAAGGGATGTGCATCAAACCGGCTAGTCCCAGAGCTGCAACGAGATTTCGCCCATTATCGCACACCACCAGGCCAGGCTTGAGGCTCACCGGCAGCAACCACTCGTCGGTCTGTTGTTCTATACCCCGCCACAACTCCTGTGCAGTGTGGGGCCTGTCCCCCAAACATATGAGTTTCAGAATGGCCTGCTGACGTTTACCCCGGGCTGTGCTGAAGTTGGTGGTGAAGGTGTGTGGCTGACTGGATGAGCAGGTGGAAGAAGAGGAGGAGGAAGCTGAGTAGGAGGAGGAGGAGACAGGAGGCAAAGATTGTTGCCCTGCGATCCTTGGCGGCGGAAGGACGTGCGCCAAACAGCTCTCCGCCTGGGGCCCAGCCGCCACTACATTTACCCAGTGTGCAGTTAGGGAGATATAGCGTCCCTGGCCGTGCTTACTGGTCCACGTATCTGTGGTTAGGTGGACCTTGCCACAGATGGCGTTGTGCAGTGCACACTTGATTTTATCGGATACTTGGTTGTGCAGGGAAGGCACGGCTCTCTTGGAGAAGTAGTGCCGGCAGGGAACAACATACTGTGGGACAGCAAGCGACATGAGCTGTTTGAAGCTGGGTGTGTCCACCAGTCTAAATGACAGCATTTCATAGGCCAGTAGTTTAGAAATGCTGGCATTCAGGGCCAGGGATCGAGGGTGGCTAGGTGGGAATTTACGCTTTCTCTCAAATGTTTGTGAGATGGAGAGCTGAACGCTGCCGTGTGACATGGTTGAGATGCTTGGTGACGCAGGTGGTGGTGTTGGTGGTACATCCCATGTTTGCTGGGCGGCAAGTGCCAACGTCCCTCCAGAGGCGGAGGAAGAGGCCGAGGAGGCGGCAGCAGCAGAAGAGGCCGAGGCAGCAGCAGAAGAGGTAGCAGGGGGAGCCTGAGTGACTTCCTTGTTTTTAAGGTGTTTACTCCACTGCAGTTCATGCTTTGCATGCAGGTGCCTGGTCATGCAGGTTATGCTAAGGTTCAGAAGGTTAATGCCTCGCTTCAGGCTCTGATGGCACAGCGTGCAAACCACTCGGGTCTTGTCGTCAGCACATTGTTTGAAGAAGTGCCATGCCAGGGAACTCCTTGAAGCTGCCTTTGGGATGCTCGGTCCCAGATGGCGGCGGTCAGTAGCAGGCGGAGTCTCTTGGCGGCGGGTATTCTGATTTTGCCGACTGCTCCCTCTTTTGCTACGCTGTTGGCTCGGTCTCACCACTGCCTCTTCCTCTGAACTGTGAAAGTCAGTGGCACGACCTTCATTCCATGTGGGGTCTAGGACCTCATCGTCCCCTGCATCGTCTTCCACCCAGTCTTGATCCCTGACCTCCTGTTCAGTCTGCACACTGCAGAAAGACGCAGCAGTTGGCACCTGTGTTTCGTCATCATCAGAGACGTGCTGAGGTGGTATTCCCATGTCCTCATCATCAGGAAACATAAGTGGTTGTGCGTTAGTGCATTCTATCTCTTCCACCCCTGGGAAAGGGCTAGGTGGATGCCCTTGGGAAACCCTGGCAGCAGAGTCTTCAAACAGCATAAGAGACTGCTGCATAACTTGAGGCTCAGACAGTTTCCCTGATATGCATGGGGGTGATGTGACAGACTGATGGGCTTGGTTTTCATGCGCCATCTGTGCGCTTTCTGCAGAAGACTGGGTGGGAGATAATGTGAACGTGCTGGATGCACTGTCGGCCACCCAATTGACTAATGCCTGTACCTGCTCAGGCCTTACCATCCTTAGAACGGCATTGGGCCCCACCAAATATGGCTGTAAATTCTGGCGGCTACTGGGACCTGAGGTAGTTGGTACACTAGGACGTGTGGCTGTGGCAGAATGGCCACGTCCTCTCCCAGCACCAGAGGGTCCACTAACACCACCACGACCATGTCCACGTCCGCGTCCCTTACTAGATGTTTTCCTCATTGTTACCGTTCACCACAATAAGAAAAATATTATTCGGGCCAATGTATTGAATTAAAATTCAGGCCTTTTTTTACAGACACCTAACACTATCTGGCTATCTATTTAGGTACCGTATTACACTAATACAGGCACACCAGTAATGACAAATTTAGCTGAATATAAATGTGAGGCCTATTTTTTAGGCGCTGTGTGACAGGTATACGTTTAATCACAGAATTAGACTTGTATCTGCACTGTAGCGTGTGTGTTAAGTTTTTCAGAATGACCCTATCAGCACCTTGAATCTAATATACCCTTTTAGGGATAGATTTAAAGTAGGCCTGATACAGCAGAAACCACTAATTTTGAGAATTGCAAATTTGGGAATTGTTTTTCAACCCAGAACAAAAACTGTGCTTTTACGGTCACTAAAAATAACTTCACCAGCTAAAACAGTACTGATTTGGATGAATATAAATGTCAGGCCTATTTTTTAGGCGCTGTGTGACAGGTATACGTTTAATCACAGAATTAGACTTGTATCTGCACTGTAGCGTGTGTGTTAAGTTTTTCAGAATGACCATATCAGCACCTTGAATCTAATATACCCTTTTAGGGATAGATTTAAAGTAGGTCTGATACAGCACAAACCACTAATTTTGAGAATTGCAAATTTGGGAATTGTTTTTCAACCAAGAACAAAAACTGTGCTTTTACGGTCACTAAAAATAACTTGACCAGCTAAAACAGTACTGATTTGGATGAATATAAATGTGAGGCCTATTTTTTAGGCGCTGTGTGACAGCTATACGTTTAATCACAGAATTAGACTTGTATCTGCACTGTAGCGTGTGTGTTAAGTTTTTTAGAATGACCCTATCAGCACCTTGAATCTAATATACCCTTTTAGGGATAGATTTAAAGTAGGCCTGATACAGCAGAAACCACTAATTTTGAGAATTGCAAATTTGGGAATTGTTTTTCAACCCAGAACAAAAACTGTGCTTTGACGGTCACTAAAAATAACTGGACCAGCTAAAACAGTACAGATTTGGATGAATATAAATGTCAGGCCTATTTTTTAGGCGCTGGGTGACAGGCTCAACTTGCCCCTGATGTAGTATATGGCCAAAAAATAACCACACTGTTGATGGTTAAATGCACTTGGGTGACACAGGCTCAGCCTGCACCTGATGTAGTATATGGCCAAAAAATAACCTCACTATTGATGGTTAAATGCACTTGATGAAAGCTTGACCCTGATGTAGGATATTGCAAAAAATAACAACACTATTGATGGTTAAATGCACTTGGGTGACACAGGCTCAGCCTGCACCTGATGTAGTATATGGCCAAAAAATAACCTCACTATTGATGGTTAAATGCACTTGATGAAAGCTTGACCCTGATGTAGGATATTGCAAAAAATAACCACACTATTGATGGTTAAATGCACTTGGTGGTAGCTTGTGCTGGCGCACCACAAGCCACAAAATGGCCGCTGATCACCCCAGAAAAAAGTGACTGAAAAACGCTCTGGGCAGCCTAAAAACACTGAGCAATTGAATAGAAGCAGTTCAATGATCCACAGCTGTAGATCGATCACTGAATGAAGTCTTTTGGAGGAGTTAATCTGCCTAATCTCGCCCTAACGTCACAGCTGCAACCTCTCCCTACACTTGTATCAGCAGAGTGACGTGCAGCGCTACGTGACCCAAGCTTATATAGAGGCTGGGTCACATACTGCACTGGCCAATCACAGCCATGCCAATAGTAGGCATGGCTGTGATGGCCTCTTGGGGCAAGTAGTATGACGCTTGTTGATTGGCTGCTTTGCAGCCTTTCAAAAAGCGCCAAGAAAGCGCCGAACACCGAACCCGAACCCGGACTTTTACGAAAATGTTCGGGTTCGGGTCCGTGTCACGGACACCCCAAAATTCGGTACGTACCCGAACTATACAGTTCGGGTTCGCTCATCCCTAAAGATGAGGAAAGAGAACATCTACGTCAGGGGGGCATTGCTGAATGTAATAGGTATGTGGCGCTGTATTATCATATGTTTCATGGCACTGTATGGAATGTCCATCAACATACGTCATAGTAGGGCTGAGGAGAAGGGGATAAATTGAGAATTTGACCTGGTGAGGGTGCCATTTCAATTTTTGACTCTGGCAGCTAAAATGCTTGAATTTTACCTGAGGCTGAGTTTCTGCACAAGCTGCAAAAGCACCGTAAATTCTGACATTGTAATTTCTGGTGTAATTCAGAGTTCATTGTTCCATCAACAATGGCAAACCACATACAGTAAAATAGCCCCCAACCATAATACTACCACCACACAGATAGGATGAGGTTTTTATGTTGGAATGGAGTATTTTCATTTCTTGAAACGTAATGCATTTACACCAAAAAGGTCTATTTTGGTCTCATCAATTCACAAGCATTGTTCCAATTACATTCTGGCTTGTCCAGCTGACCTTTAGTAAACTGCAAATGGGCAGAAATGTTTGTTTTGGAGAGCATCGGCTTTCTCTTTGCAATCCTAGCATAAACCATTGTTGTTTAGTTTCCTCTTGATGGTGGGCTCATGAATATTAATATTAGCTAACATGAGAAAGGCCTTTAGAGGCCTTGCTTAGAGGTTACTTTATGACCTCATGAAATATTACATGCCTTGATCTTCACATGATCTTTGTTGATAGACCACTCCTGGGAAGGGTAATAATGGTGCTACACATGCATAGGATAGGCATAAGGCCATCCTTCATATAAGATAGGGCCAAGGGCTATTCATAGTATTCAGTATATTGGGCAGACTAGATGGGCCAAATGGTTCTTATCTGCCGACACATTCTATGTTTCTATGTTTCTATGTTTACACAATCTGTAGACTCTAGATTGGTGGAGGTCAAACTTTTTAGAGGTGGTTTTGCAACCTTTTCCAGCCTGATGAACATCAAAAATTCCATTGTTCAGCCATGATACAATTCCACAAATGTGTTGTGAAGATCAGACTTTGAGCTCTGCTCTGTAAATGAAATAGGATGTCCATTCACACCTAATTGACAAAACACCTGACTCACCTTCAAATTATCTGCTAATCCCAAAAGTTCATACGTTTGCCACTCATGAACGAGTGATATCTTTATCTACTTTTAGAACTTGTATGACAATCTGATGTAGTTAAAATTTATGCAAAAATATAGAAAATTCTGAAGGGTTCATTACCTTTCAAGCACCACTGTAGCTGTGGTTTAATTGCATTTTTCATTAGCTTTTTTACTGCAGGATAATACTTAAAAAAATTAAAGCAGCACTACACAAGTTATAAAAATCTATCTATGTTTCTAAGTGGTGAAAACAAAGTGTAAGCATGTAAAATTACTCAGTATCTGTCCAAAATATTAAGTTGGAACATTTTGGAGAACACATTTATTGATATTCTTTTTGATGTTTAAAATCGACAATGCTAGAACATTGAATATTTGTGTGGTATAATTTATTCTTTAAAATCTATATTTGCATTACAGATTGAAAAATACACCTAGAGTGCTGTGTTGATCAGGGGTTTGATATGCATGTTATGTACCTGTATTTAAAAATATATACTAGCATACCTTAATATTCAGAAAAGCATGTTACCTTTAGCCAAATATATCTCTTAAATATATATATATAAATAAATATATATATATATATATATATATATATAGTGCTCATTAATAGAGATGAGCGAATCGAAGCTCACGAAGTGGAATTCGATCCGAATTTCAAGAATTATTTGATTCGCACCAAATGCGAATTTCCTCACGCTTCGTTGTAACGAATCACATTTTTTCCTAAAATGGCTGCTGCACAAGTTAGGACATGGAGAAAAGAACTCTGGTAACGAGGGATCACCCACAATGCCATGCACGCAGCCAATCAGCAGCCAGCCCCACCTATAAATAGCCTCAGCCATATTGGATTCAGCCATTTTCCAGTGTACTTACTGCAGGGAGAGACATCAGCAGGCACTAAAGACAGTGCTAGGAAAGACTTTATTGTGTTGAAAAATTGATTTAGAAGTTCAGGAAAAGATTATTCAAGGTGTAGGGAAAGGATAGGGATGGGATAGGGATAGGGATAGGAGAGTGTAAAGCCTGGGTAATAGGAGCAATTCTATTACTGTCATGACCGGCGTCACACGAAGGGAGGGAAATGGGAAGGTCCTGTCCAAGGGAGAGGGAAAGGTGGTGACCCCTGACTCACCTTGAGGCTGGCACCTGACTGCCCTGACGTCCCTAGACGGGTTCCTCACCCGTACGCCGATCACGCGCCTAAACCCTGGCTTTCCCTAAGATGAGCCCTACGTAGTGAACAGGGCGGTGGGATCACTAGTCCGCACCACTGACACTAAAGGAAAACACCAAGGAGAGGACAGACAAAACAGACAAAACATATAATCCAGGTGGGCTACAACAACAAACAACAAAAGCCCAACAGGGATCCGGAGGGTAACACTCTGGAACAACAACCAGGGATCACAGCTACTCAGCTCCAGTGGGTCAGTATAGAAGTCCAGGCAGGAAGCTCTATATCTGGCAACCAGAGAAGTGGGAGAGGGGAATATAAGGAGGTTGGGAGTGCTGGACAAGAAACAGCTGAGGAGAAGAAGCTACGGATCCCTGAGTGAGCCTAAAAGGGTTGCAAGGCAAACCCAGAAAGCTACCATTAAGAAGCAGCACTATCTTTATACATAGAGCGCGCAGCCAACCGCTGCGACTTCCTGACCCCGGGTATAACGGAGTCAGACGTGGCTCTTGACACCCTCATGACAATTACACCTTGCTGCACTAATTGGGGATTCAAATTGCAGTTATACTGCTGCTTTTAGGTTGTTTGCACTATATGATACATCAAACTCCAGCAAACCTTGCTTGTTATTTCTTAATTGCCGTTCTGCGGTAAAGTTACATTGTACTACAACCATAAACAGGGTGTATTAATAGGAAATATACCTCTGTCCTAGTAGCCATTCTGCAGTGAATTTAGATTTTTTTTTTTTTTTTTTGGGGGGGAGTATTAATAGGGGAAAAAAAGGAAAAAATATATGTCATAATTGCCGTTTAGTGGTGAAGTTACATTGTACTACAGCCATTTACGGGGTGTATTAATAGGAAATATACATACATCCTATTAGCCATTCTGCGTTGATTTTACATTGTTTTACATTTGTTTGGGGGGTTTATTAATAGGAAAAAAAAGGAAAAAAATATATATCATAATTGCCGTTTGGCAGTAAAGTTACATTGTACTACAGCCATTTACAAGGTGTATTAATAGAAAAGATACGTACGTCCTATTAGACGTTTTGCAGTGAATTGTGATTGTTATATTTTTTTGGGAGGATTATTAATAGGAAAAATTATATGTCTTAATTGTCGTTCTGTGGTGAAGGTTACATTGTACTACAGCCATTTACGGGGTGTATTAATAGGAAATATACGTACATCCTATTAGCTGTTCTGCAATAATTTGTCATTGTTATATTTTTTTGGGGGGTGTATTAATAGGGAAAATAATACGTCTTAATTGCTGTTCTGTAGTGAAATTACATTGTATCTTCCTTTTTTGGGGTGTAGTATTTATTTTTCATTTAATTATTTTATTATACAGTATGTCAGACAGACAGGGGACAGGCCCGTCAACAAGAACGAGCAGTGGCCAAAATGTTTCTGTAGCAAGCAGAAGTACCAGCAGAAGAAGGGGGATGGCAGCAGGAGTTGCAGCAAGAGGCCTGAGCTCCCAGTGTCATCTAGCGGTAATGTCTTGACCAGCAACCTAGCGGTGCTTGAATGGTTGACTCGGACTTCGACTTCGACGCAAGTGACATCAGAAACCCCCAGCCAAGAGTCAGAGGGTTCCTCTGACATGACGCTTAGTTGTCATGGCCCAGGAGCAGGCCATGTGCCCCCATGTGTCCTCAACCTTCCTCTGTCATTTTATGTTCCCTCAGTGTGAGAAGTATTATATGCCGTAGGCTCGGCTCCACTTTTCAGCGAGGACGAGCTACTAAAGGACATTCAACAGCTACTACTGGATGAGACATCCGCTGCTTCCTCCAGTAGGCGGGCAAGTAGTGATTATGAGAGTCACGTGGGAGCAGGTGCTGCAAGCGGTCAGGCTCCTGGCCCTGAGACCTTTGAGGGGAACATCAGTGACATGCAGACAGTAGCAAATGATGATGATGTAGCTGATCGCACTTGGGAGCTGGGTGCAGAAGGGGCTTCTTCATTATCATCAGGAGAAGAGGATGGCAGCTTGCATGTGAGGCAGCAGCTGAGACAGCAAGGTGGTAGCATGGCCGTGAATAAGCAGGGTGTCAGCAGTGGGAGCTCACAGGGCCAAACATGCCCGAGGTTGCGTAGCGGTATAGGGGTTCAAGGAGGCAGTGGTAGCAGGCAGTCAGCGCGGAGTGTTAGGTGGGAAAATGCCATATTCGGCAGTGTGTAAATTTTTTGTTAAGCCGCCGGAGAAGATGAACATGGCCATTTGCCGAATTTGTGGGCAGAAGGTGAAGCGTGGTCAGGGTGCCAATGTTAGCACCACCGCCCTTCGTCAACACATGCGACATCACCATAAAGTGGCCTGGGAGAATTGTGGGTCTGATGTGGTGATCCAGCCTACCGCAGCAACATCTGCATCACCCAGTGGCACGCACCCAATTTCATGCAGTCAAGGCTCCACCACCTCAGCCGAAGGGAGCTGTCTGTCCTTCCCATCATCTGCTGGTCCTGATACTCCTGCTCCTCGTACTCCTACTCCTCATCAGTCATTCTGTCAGCAATTGATCACCGAAGCAATTGCCAAGAGACAACAGTAAGTGTGCACTCATTTAATGACGCAGAAGCTGAATGTTCTCCTGGCCATGTTGCTGGTGCTGCAGTCCCTCCATTTCCAAGTGGTGGACTCTGCACCTTTCAGAGAACTGTTGGCTTGTGCCGAGCTGAGGTAGAGAGTCCCAATCCATAATTTCTTTGCAAAAAAGGCAGTACCAGCCTTGCACACATATATAGAACAGAAGGTGGGCCAGTCCTTGAGCTTGTCGGTGTCTGCCAAAGTGCATGGCAGCGCTGACGTGTGGAGCTATAACTACTGTCAAGGGCAATATATTTCCTTTATGACCCACTGGGTAAATGTGGTTCCTGCCCAGCCACACCAGCAACTTGGCCAGGTGATGCCGCTTCCACCTCCACGTTCTCACGCTGTTGGTCCTGTGACAATGTCAACCTCTGCCTCCTCATCCTCCGCCGTGTACTCAGCCACCACTGCAGGGAACATTCACAGTGCTCCTCCAGCCTACCACATGTGCAGTGCATGATGGTATCACTCTGTTCTGCACCTAGTTTTCCTGGGCGAACTGAGTCACACAGGGGAAGAACTGCTCCGCGTCCTTCATCAAGAAATCGAACTCTGGCTTTCAACATCATTTCACTGATTCATGTCCTGGAAAAGATGCTGCTAAATCTGGCTGGCCAGGGGACAGGAGATGTGGAGACTACATTTCACGGTCACATGAGCCCTGTGGGGGCTTAGCTAGAGGAGAAGGTAGAGGAGGACATTCGAACACAAAAAATGCGTAGCAAAATGGCAGTTTTTTCTACACAGTTGACAGTAGAGGAGGAGCAGAAAGATCAGAAGCAGCCGAAGGAAGATGAGGCAGATGACCCAGGCACACCGTGGCAGTATGCAGTGGAGATGGAGGCAGGGAGTCCCTCTGAGTCATTTGCGCAAATGGCCCGATGCATTCTAAATTGCTTGCATAATGACAGCCGAATTGTCACCATTCAGCAGAGGAATGACTACTGGCTCTCCACCATGTTAGACTCTCTCTACTGGTCTAAAATGGCAGCCTTTTTTACACCCACTGAGAGGGAGGACAAACTGAACTATTATCGAGGCATCCTATGTAGTCAGTTTGCCGCTGCTTATGTGCGCCATCACCCTCTGTGCTCAAGAAGTTCCACTGCCATAGCTGCTGGGGGGGGGGGAGGAGGGCAGGAGCAGTAACAGCTCCATCAGCAACAACTTAAGTCTAGAGTCGCTGATGAGCAGTTTTCATTACATGCATAGTGAAGAAACTACTCACCAGCAGCAGCAGCTAGACAAAGTTCAGAACCTGAACCAGCAGGTTGTGGCATATTTGGAGTGCACCCTGCCACCCCACATCAAAGGTACCCTGGTCTACTGGGCAACCAATCTCGATTTGCAGCCGCAACTGGCCGAGTTTGCCATGGACAAGCTTTCCTGCTCGGCTAGTAGTGTGGCATCTGAGCGGGAGTTTAGTGTGGTGGGGGCCATAGTTACCCCAAGGAGAACTCACCTGTCCACCCAAAAAGTAGAGAAACCTTTGTGAATATGAATCAGGCGTGGAGGAGCCAGGATTTTCAAACACCAGTGCCTGATGCATCAGACTAGATCCTCCACTGTACCACACCTAAACTTTGTTAAAAGACTTTTTCTTCTGGCTAGTGCTTCAGCTGATTCTGATGCTGCCAACTGCCTGATGCCACACCTGCTGCCAGGTGCTCCTACTGCCACCCACTCTCTTCAGTTGGTACTGGTATTGCCCCCACCTTGGCACTCTGCCTCTGGGCCCCTCTGTGGTCTCCTCATGCTGTTGCCACATCACTACTCTGTGGTCTCCTCATGCTGCTGCCAACTTAACACTCTGTAACTGGGCCACTCTGTGGTCTCCTCATGCTGCTGCCAACTTAACACTCTGTTACTGGGCCACTCTGTGGTCTCCTCATGCTGCTGCCACCTCACCACTCTGTCACTGGGCCACTCTGTGGTATCCTCATGCTGATGCCACCTCCCCACTCTATCATTGGGCCATTCTGTGGTCTCCTCATGCTGCTCTAACCTCAACACTCTGTCACTGGGCCACTATGTGGTTTCCTCATGCTGCTGCCACCTCACCACTATGTCACTGGGCCACTCTGTGGTCTCCACATGCTGTTGCCACCTCCCCACTATATCACTGGGCCACTCTGTGGTCTCCTCATGCTGCTATCACCTCACCACTATGTCACTGGACTACTCCTTGGTCTCCTCATGCTGCTGCCACCTCAACACTGTGTCACTGGGCCACTCTGTGGTCTCCTCATGCTGCTGCAACCTTAACACTCTGTCAATGTGCCACTCTGTGGTCTCCTCATGTTGCTGCCATCTCACTACTATGTCACTGGGCCACTCTGTGGTCTCCTCATGCTGCTGCCACTTCAACACTCTGTCATTGGGCCAATTTGTAAACGTCTAATGCTGTTCCCACCCTCCCAACTCCATGACTGGGCCACTATTTTGCCTTTTTAGCCTGGTTGACATTATCATTTATGTACCTATTCTTCTTATCTGTCAGATTGAAGGAAAAATGAGACACACAATGGATCCTAAATGAGACACACAATGGGTCCTGTCTATGTAGCAGCTGTAAGGCCTGTATGACATGGTGCCTATTTTACAGCAGAATTTGGCCTATGATTTGGTAGCCAAAAGCAGGAGTGGGTACAAAACACAGAAGAATGCAAATATTCCATTGACGTGTCATCTCTGTTTTGGATCCACTCCTGGTTTTTTGGGCTTTACCAATACTGATGGATTACTGACCAAATGCTGACCGATTGAAGGCGGACGTTCCACAGACAGGATCTGTTTTTTGGGGGTTATTGTTCTGACGGATCAGAGGAAGGGCAAAATAATCAATGATGTCAACACAAACTTACTGCTGACACCCTCTCCTCTCTGTCAGGGGAGCTCTACTTTTTAAGCCCCTGATAAAGCTTTGGAGCGAAACCCGGGTCGGGCAGGAGCAATACAAATGATGAATCCCAGCAGCTGTGTCTATTGTAGAATAAACTTCTTTTTATTTCTTCATAAAGCAGAAAGTCCTACAACCAGGATGTGTTTCGGCATGCAAGCCTTTTTCAACAGGTACATCCAAAAAATAAATTAAAGCTTATATAGGGTCTAGTACCGCCCATTAGTGACGTCGCCACCCTTTTTGGTGGGTGGTATTTTAAATAATTAATCAATCAATTAGCAACCAAGTAACAACAAGTGAAACAAAGTAACATATGGCACAGGTTACATTCTAACTTGTTGAAGAATCTATAAGTCCTTTTCATCACAAGGCAGCGGTCTAAAAAGAATACATGAAAAGTATATTGAGTGTATATATGTATTTCACATATTGACAACAAAATCTCATAAATGTGCGACTTCATACTCCCTATTAACTCCCCTTGGGTGCGGTAAATCCAGGGTACGTGACGTCTGGGCAGGACTAGACCCTATATAAGCTTTAATTTATTTTTTGGATGTACCTGTTGAAAAAGGCTTGCATGCCGAAACGCGTCCTGGTTGTAGGACTTTCTGCTTTATGAAGAAATAAAAATAAGTTTATTCTACAATAGACACAGCTGCTGGGATTCATCATTTGCATCTACTGGAGATTGCTCCTTCCCCGTGCAGCGTGCACACAAAGGTGAAGTGCTGACCTGTTTCCTGGGGCAGGAGCAATAGGCTGAATTTAGTCTTATCCGCTTATGTGTCCAACTACATTTGTGAGTATAATAAAAAGGTTTTATTTAAACTGAATAGCGGTACTTCACTATTGGAGCTTTTATACTATATACTGTAGTGCCATAGGTGAAAAAAGCAACACCGGAGGATCTGCAGTTGGATGGAATGGTCTTAGGTATCTAATGTGTCTGATGTGCCTGATTTCCACCTGCCCTTGTGAGTATAACAGCGAAAGTGCAAGTGAGGAGCTTATACAGTGCTACACTATCGGTGCGCTTTTTCTACAGGAGCTGTAGTGGAAAGAGGATTTTTGGAATATACGATGTCCTCTTGGTGCTTGTAGAATTGGATGATCCGACGGGTCGAGGAGAAAATAGTAAAAAGTTGCGCAGACCCACAAAAACGCATATTGACATTGTGAATTGAGCCCACTTCACTCTTGAGATCTGCAGCAGTAAAACCATTGTGATATCATTAATTGGAACTTTAAGATATTCTACTTGTATAAGCGTTTAATAGAACAGGTTCTGTAGAAATCTATGTGGAATCAGCTGACGACAGTGTAAAAGAAGTGCGCTCTTTCACACTATAGTAGGATCTTGGGCCTCAGCACGGTTCTTTATACCTGGCGCTAACATTGACCTGTAAGGATGAATTCACACGAGTTATTTGGTCAGTTTTGGCCCCATAACTGCCAAAAAAAGTGAAGTGTGCAGTGATTCTAAGAGTGATGCCTGTCATGTGCGTGTCATACTGACTCATAGTATTGGTTCACTACCACAGCAGACTCCCTATGTGTGTTTCTGCAAAGCACAATATTCTACACGACTATACAGGCTCTCTGAAGCCAGAAAATAGCATTTTTTTATGCAATTCACCATGAATAAATTTGGATCGAATCAAATCTTTTTGGAAAATTCAGCGAACCGACCGAATCAAATTTATGAGAAATTCGCTCTTCTCTAGTACTTATATAACAACTAAATACACCCCAAAAGTTGTTGTTTCAGACAGCACTCTCAGTACAGAAGTAACGGTGATTGGAAGTGGTTATATATCAACTAACTACACCCCAAAACTGGTTGTATCATTCTGCAAATTCAGCCCAGAAGCAAGGATGAATGGATATACTTTTATAAATGAAATAAACGCACTTCAAAACTGGTTGTATCAGACTGCAAATTCACCCTAAAAGCAAGAATGAATGGACATACTTTTATATATGAAATAGGCACACCCCAAAACTGGTTGTATCAGGAGGCAAATTCAGACCAAAAGCAAGAATGAATGGACACACTTTTATATATTAAATAAATTCACCACAAAACTGGTTGAATCAGACCGCAGATTCACCCCGAAAGCAAGGATGAATGGAAGTAGTTTTATATATGAAATAAACACACCCCAAAATGTTTTTATCAAGCTGCAAATACACCCCAAAAGCAAGGGGGAATGGATGTACTTTTATAAATGAAATAAACACACCCCACAGCTGTTTGTATCAGGCTACAAATTCACTCCAGAAGCAAGGATGAATGGAAGTACTTTGATATATGAAATAAAAACACCCCAAAACTGTTTGCATCAGACTGTATATTCACCCCAGAAGCTTTTCTAAACACTGTCCCTAGTGCCTGTAATGTCTCTCCCTGAACTAGATTCACTGTAAAATGGTGGAGACTGGGCATGAGGAGGCTTCTTGTAGGGCTATAATTAGTGTTGAGCGAACAGTTCGAGCATAGTTCGGGTCCGTACCGAATTTTGGGGTGTTCGTGACACGGACCCGAACCCGAACTTTTTCGTAAAAGTTCGGGTTCGGGTTCGTCGTTCGGCATGTATTTTGGCGCATTTTGAAAGGCTACTGCCTACTATTGAAAGGCACTGCCTACTATTGGCAAGGCTGTGATTGGCCAAGTGCAGCATGTGACTCAGCCTCTTTATAAGCTTGTGCGCACGTCGGGACGTGCTCACTCCCGATGTGAATAGAACAGGGATAGACGCAGCTGATGCTAGGGCGAGAATAGGCAGGGATAATTGAATAACTGGAAGCAAATTTCTCTCCTCCACCTGTGATTCATCTGAACAACTGCAGCTGAGCTGCTTTTTTGATAGGGATTGGCTATTTTTAGAGTGGCCAGAGTGATTTTTCCATCCACATGTACCTGGGCTGACCGCCGGCCGCCATTTTGCGACTTGTAGTGCTGCAGCAGAAGCTGCCACAGTGTGCATGCCAAAGCTCCAAACAAGTCAGACCTCTACACCTGGGATTCAGACCAATAGCGATTTAGCAGCACAGTCCAAGGCTATTTTTTTTAAAGGTTGTGCAGACCATTTTGTGGCACATGTTACTGGGCTGATAGGCGGCGGCCATCTTGGGACTAGTGCTGCAGCACAATCTCTCCCAACGTCCATTAATCACTTGTAATAGTGGTCTGTGCCATAGAAATCCTACATCAGGGACTTGGGTGTGCTTGTGTCACCCCTACTAATACCAGTCCACCTGTAATCCATACAGTGAAAAGCCATAAAGTATTCCAGTGAGGGAATTTTTTATTTATTTAAAAAAGGCCAAGTTAGTTTATCTGGCGTTCAATATACTAGATACAGTTAGGCCTGCGTTTCATACATCTGGAATTAGCAAACTAATGTGCTGGGGTTGGGAAAACATATATGTACCCATACTAGAATCTGTCAAAGAAAGCGGTACTCACATATAACAGTCATTCCATCTGTAATCCATACAGTCAAAAGACTGAAAGTATTCCAGTGAGGGGATTTTTTTTATTTAAAAAAGGCCAAGTTAGTTTATCTGGCGTTCAATATACTAGATACAGTTAGGCCTGCGTTTCATACATCTGGAATTAGCAAACTAATGTGCTGGGGTTGGGAAAACATATATGTACCCATACTAGAATCTGTCAAAGAAAGCAGTACTCACATATAACAGTCATTCCATCTGTAATCCATACAGTCAAAAGACTGAAAGTATTCCAGTGAGGGAATTTTTTTTATTTAAAAAAGGCCAAGTTAGTTTATCTGGCGTTCAATATACTAGATACAGTTAGGCCTGCGTTTCATACATCTGGAATTAGCAAACTAATGTGCTGGGGTTGGGAAAACATATATGTACCCATACTAGAATCTGTCAAAGAAAGCGGTACTCACATATAACAGTCATTCCATCTGTAATCCATACAGTCAAAAGACTGAAAGTATTCCAGTGAGGGAATTTTTTTTATTTAAAAAAGGCCAAGTTAGTTTATCTGGCGTTCAATATACTAGATACAGTTAGGCCTGCGTTTCATACATCTGGAATTAGCAAACTAATGTGCTGGGGTTGGGAAAACATATATGTACCCATACTAGAATCTGTCAAAGAAAGCGGTACTCACATATAACAGTCATTCCATCTGTAATCCATACAGTCAAAAGACTGAAAGTATTCCAGTGAGGGAATTTTTTTTATTTAAAAAAGGCCAAGTTAGTTTATCTGGCGTTCAATATACTAGATACAGTTAGGCCTGCGTTTCATACATCTGGAATTAGCAAACTAATGTGCTGGGGTTGGGAAAACATATATGTACCCATACTAGAATCTGTCAAAGAAAGCGGTACTCACATATAACAGTCATTCCATCTGTAATCCATACAGTCAAAAGACTGAAAGTATTCCAGTGAGGGAATTTTTTTTATTTAAAAAAGGCCAAGTTAGTTTATCTGGCGTTCAATATACTAGATACAGTTAGGCCTGCGTTTCATACATCTGGAATTAGCAAACTAATGTGCTGGGGTTGGGAAAACATATATGTACCCATACTAGAATCTGTCAAAGAAAGCGGTACTCACATATAACAGTCATTCCATCTGTAATCCATACAGTCAAAAGACTGAAAGTATTCCAGTGAGGGGATTTTGCTTATAAAAAATAATATATTTCATTGTGGTGCGAGTTGAATCGCAACAATGAAGAAAAATACTATTAAGGGACGAGGACGCGGTCGTGGTGGTGTCCGTGGAGCCTCTGTTGCTGGTAGAGGACGTGGCCGTTCGGCCCCAGGCGCACACAGTAGGGAACGAACTCCCTCAACTAGCCGGCACAATGTACCGCAATATCTCGTGGGGCCCAATGACGCTCTTAGGATGGTAAGGCCTGAGCAGGTACAGGCATTAATCGATTGGGTGGCCGACAGTGCTTCCAGCACGTTCACCACATGGTCTTCCACCCAGTCTTCTGCGGAAAGCGCACAGGTGGCACCTGAAAACCAAGCCCATCAGTCTGTCACATCACCCCCAAGCATATCAGGGAAACGGTCTGAGCCACAAGTTATGCAGCAGTCTCTTCTTCTGTTTGAAGACTCTGCTTCCAGGGTTTCCCAGGGGCGTCCACCTAGCCCTTCCCCAGTGGAGGAAGACATACCATGCACTGACGCACAACCACTTATGTCTCCAGATGAAGAGGACATGGGAATACCACCACAGCAGAGTCACCGACTCTCTGATGATGACGAAACACAGGTGCCCACTGCCGCGTCTTTTTGCAGTGTGCAGACTGAACAGGAGGAGGTCAGGGAGGGAGACTGGGTGGAAGACGATGCAGAGGACGATGAGGTCTTAGACCCCACATGGACTGAAGGTCGTGGCGATGACTTTCACAGTTCAGAGGAAGAGGTAGTGGTGAGACCGAGACAACAGCGAAGCCAAAGAGGGAGCAGGGGGCCAAAGCAGACGAGCGGCCGCCCCCAGAGTTCGCCTGCTACTGGACATCGCCAACAGGGACCCAGCCCCACAAAGGCAGCTTCAAAGAGTTCCCTGGCATGGCACTTCTTTAAACAATGTCCTACCGACAAGACCCGAGTGACTTGCACGCTCTGCCATCAGAGCCTGAGGCGAGGCATTAACGTTCTGAACCTCAGCACAACCTGCATGACCAGGCATCTACATGCAAAGCATGAACTGCAGTGGGGTACACACCTTAAAAACCAGGCACTCGCTGAGGCTCCCCCTGCTCCCTCTACCGCTGCTGCCTCGGCTTCCGCCTCGAGAGGAATGTTGCCACCTGCCGAGCAGCAAACAGAGGATGTGCCACCGACACCACCACCACCGCCACCGTCAACTAGCGTCTCCACTATATCACACAGCAGCGTTCAGCTTTCAATATCTCAAACCTTAGAGAGGAAGCGCAAATTCCCCCCGAGTCACCCTCGAGCCCTTGGCCTGAACGCCAGCATTTCTAAACTGCTGGCCTTTGAAATGCTGTCATTCCGGCTGGTGGACACAGACAGCTTCAAACAGCTGATGGCCATGGCTGTCCCGCAGTATGTGGTTCCCAGCCGCCACTACTTCTCCAAGACAGCCGTGCCTTCCCTGCACATGCAAGTGTCCGATAAAATCAAGTGTGCACTGCGCAACGCCATTTGTGGCAAGGTCCACCTAACCACAGATACGTGGACCAGTAAGCACGGCCAGGGACGCTATATCTCACTAACTGCACACTGGATGAATGTAGTGGCGGCTGGGCCCCCGGCGGACAGTTCCTTGGCGCACGTCCTTCCGCCCCCTAGGATCGCAGGGCATCATTCTCTGCCTCCTGTAGCCTCCTCCTCCTACTCGGCTTCCTCCTCCACTGCTTCCACCAGCTCATCCGGTCAGCCACACACCTTCACCACCAACTTCAGCACAGCCCGGGGTAAACGTCAGCAGGCCATTCTGAAACTCATATGTTTGGGGGACAGGCCCCACACCGCACAGGAGTTGTGGCGGGGTATTGAACAACAGACCGACGAGTGGTTTCTGCCGGTGGGCCTCAAGCCAGGCCTGGTGGTATGCGATAATGGGCGAAATCTCGTGGCAGCTCTGGGACTAGCCGGTTTGACGCACATCCCTTGCCTGGCGCATGTGCTGAACTTGGTGGTGCAGAGGTTCATTCACCACTACCCCAACATGTCAGAGCTGCTGCATAAAGTGCGGGCCGTCTGTGCGCGCTTCCGCCGTTCACATCCTGCCGCTGCTCGCCTGTCTGCGCTACAGCGGAACTTCGGCCTTCCCGCTCACCGCCTCATATGCGACGTGCCCACCCGGTGGAACTCCACCTTGCACATGCTGGAGAGACTGTGCGAGCAGCAGCAGGCCATAGTGGAGTTTCAGCTGCAGCACGCTCGCGTCAGTCGTACTGCCGAACAGCACCACTTCACCACCAATGATTGGGCCTCCATGCGAGACCTGTGTGCCCTGCTGCGCTGTTTCGAGTACTCCACCAACATGGCCAGTGGCGATGACACTGTTATCAGCGTTACAATACCACTTCTATGTCTCCTTGAGAAAACACTTAGGGCAATGATGTTAGAGGAGGTGGCCCAGGTGGAGGAGGAGGAGAAGGATGAGGGCTCGTTTCTAACACTTTCGGGCCAGTCTGTTCGAAGTGGCTCAGAGGGAGGTTTGTTTAAGCAGCAGAGGACAGGTTCACAAGTCGCCAGCCAAGGCACTGTACTGGAGGACGAGGAGGAGGAGGAGGTGGAGGGGGACGAGGATGACGCAAGTTCACAGCGGGGTGGCAGCCCAGGCCCATCACTGGTGCGTGGCTGGGGGGATACGGTGGACGATGACGATACGCCTCCCACAGAGGACAGCTTGTCCTTACCCATGGGTAGCCTGGCCCACATGAGCGAATATATGCTCCAATGCCTGCGCAACGACAGCAGAGTTGCCCACGTTTTAACATGTGCAGACTACTGGGTGGCCACCCTGCTGGATCCCCGGTATAAAGACAATGTGCCCACTTTAATTCCTGAACTGGAGCGCGACCGTAAGATGCGCGAGTACAAGCGCACGCTGATAGAGGCGCTCTTGAGAGCATTCCCACATGTCACAGGGGAACAGGTGGAAGGTGAAGGCAGAGGAGTGGCAAGAGGTCGCCAACGCAGCTGTGTCACGGCCAGCTCATCTGAGGGCAGGGTTAGCATGGCAGAAATTTGGAAAAGTTTTGTCTCCACGCCACAGCTATCTGCACCGACACCTGATACGGAACGTGTTAGCAGGAGGCAGCATTTCACTAACATGGTTGAACAGTATGTCTGCACACCCCTCCACATCCTGACGGATGGTTCGGCCCCATTCAACTACTGGGTTTCGAAATTGTCCACGTGGCCAGAGTTAGCATGTTATGCCTTGGAGGTGCTTTCCTGCCCGGCGGCCAGCGTTTTATCTGAACGCGTATTCAGCACGGCAGGGGGCGTCATTACTGACAAGCGCAGCCGCCTGTCCACAGCCAACGTGGACAAGCTGACCTTCATAAAGATGAACCAGGCATGGATCCCACAGGACCTGTCCCTCCCTTGTGCAGAGTAGTCCTTATTAACTGCCTAAAACATGTCTTGTTGTGCTACGGGCCACTTCTTTATTTGATACAAATTTTATGAAACCCACAGTTGAATGAAACTCTTCTCTGTCTGGGCGCCGGGGCCTAACCAGATGAAAGTGGCCGGTTAAACTAACGGGTGACATGAAGCCATAACCTCTGCCATGCTACCTCTGTCTTCTGTCTGGGTGCTGAGGCCTAAGTCAAATAAAGCGGTCTTCTGCTGTGCTGGGGGATATGAAGCTAATCTCTGACCTCTCTCCTCTGTCTGGGTCCAAAGGCCTAAATCACTGAAAGAGGCCTTCTCCTGTGGTGTGTGATATGATGCCAGAATATGTGCTGTGGGGCCTCTCTCCTCTTCCTGGGTGCAGGGGTCAAATAAACTAAATTGTGGCCTACTCCTGTGGTGGTTGATATGATGCCTGATTCTCTGATGTGGAACCTCTCTCCTCTGTTTGGGTGAAGGGGTCAAAGTAACTAAATGGTGGCTTCTCCTGTGGTGGCTGATATGATGCCAGAATATGTGCTGTGGTGCCTCTCTCCTCTTCCTGGGTGCGGGGGTCAAAGTAACTCAATGGTGGCTTCTCCTGTGGTGGCTGATATGATGCCAGAATATGTGCTGTGGTGCCTCTCTCCTCTTCCTGGGTGCGGGGGTCAAAGTAACTCAATGGTGGCTTCTCCTGTGGTGGCTGATATGATGCCAGAATATGTGCTGTGGTGCCTCTCTCCTCTTCCTGGGTGCAGGGGTCAAAGTAACTAAATGGTGGCTTCTCCTGTGGTGGTTGATATGATGCCTGATTCTCTGCTGTGAAACCTCTCTCCTCCATCTGGGTGTAGGGGTCAAAGTCTTTCAAAGTCGCCTTCTCCTGTGCTGATTGATATAAAGCTGATGGTTGTGCCATCTGACATGGTTGCCAGGGTCTGATTCAATGGGGGCCTACTCCTGTGGTGGGTGATCTAAATGCCTGATTCTCTGCTGTGAAACCTCTCTCCTCCGTCTGGGTGTAGGGGTCAAAGTCTTTCAAAGTCGCCTTCTCCTGTGCTGATTGATATGAAGCTGATGGTTGTGCCATCTGACATGGTTGCCGGGGTCCCATTAAATTGGGGCCTACTCCTGTGGTGGGTGATCTAAATGCCTGATTCTCTGCTTTGAAACCTCTCTCCTCCGTCCGGGTGTAGGGGTCAAAGTCTGTCAAAGTCGCCTTCTCCTGTGCTGATTGATATAAAGCTTATGCTTGTGCCATCTGACATGGTTGCCGGGGTCTGATTCAATGGTGGCCTACTCCTGTGGTGGGTGATCTAAATGCCTGATTCTCTGCTGTGTAACCTCTCTCCTCCGTCTGGGTGTAGGGGTCAAAGTAACTAAATGGTGGCCTACTCCTGTGGTGGGTGATATGATGCCTGGTTCTCTGCTGTGGGACCTCTCTCCTTTGTCTGGGTGCTGTGGTCAAAATAATAGTAAGTGACCTTCTCCATTGGTGGGTGACTTGAAGCCTGATTCTGTGCTATGGGACCTCACTCCAATTAATATTGTTTAATTTTTATTTATTTTATGTTAACTCATCATTTCCCTATCTACATTTGTTTGCAGGGGATTTAACTACATTTTGCTGCCTTTTGCAGCCCTCTAGCCCTTTCCGGGTGTGTTTTACAGCCTTTTTAGTGCCCAAAAGTTCGGGTCCCCATTGACTTCTATGGGGTTCGGGTTCGGGATGAAGTTCGGGTCGAGTTTGGATCCCGAACCCGAACATTTTTCGAAAGTTCGGCCCAACTCGTCGAACCCGAACATCCAGGTGTTCGCTCAACTCTAGCTATAATATCACAGGGGCTGGCTATCTGCTTATTGGCTGTCTGCATGGCATTATGTGTGCTCCCTCGTTCCCGAACTTCTTACTTTCACTTTGTAACATGTGCAGCAGACATTTTTTTTAAAATGTGATTCGTTACCACGAAGAGTGATGAAATTTGACTAGGGAATGAATCAAATTTTTCCTAAAATTCGCATAGAATCTCACTTTGTCAGCTTCGATTTGCTAATTTCTATTGATAAATACAACTGGCCAATTGTAAAATCTCATTAGATTTGTGAAATAAATAAGCAGTCAGATATTAATGGTAGCTGCTATTTTATTATTCATTGAGGTAATAGATTGTATCACCATTAGGCCATAGAACAAAAAAATTGAGTCTCCACAGGATTTAGAAAGAATATGCTAATTATGGGGTTGACAAGCTCAGAAACACATGATTGCATAAAGTAGTATTTTCATTTCTTTCAACATGCGAGAATGGCTTGAATAGTTGTGGATTTAGGAATAACAGGCGGATGAACTTCTGCATAGCCAAAATAATCAGAGAGAAAGTGAGCAGCTCTGATGGACAACTCTTAATAAATAGACTGCACCATCAATCAGGTTCTTGATTTTTACACAAAAAGTCATGGTATAATAGGCACTGCATATAAATCAGGAAAAACAGCCTACCAAACCATTTTACAATTCAAATTGAAACGCCCATTAAGCATTAATAAAAAAAATGTGCCCTCTTGGTCCTCGTCTCCTGTTCACAATTTCATACTAGTTATAATCCTTAAAGATTTTTGTAAGAAAAAGCGTATATAGCCTGTTGAAAAAGAATTATATTTTATATATAAAAAAAGCAATCCTAGAAAACCATACAAGTTCCCTTGTGTCAAAAAGTCATTAAATTATAGGTTATTATACATGACAAGTGTTTAGTTGTTTAATATATTGCCAATAAGTGTAATATAATAAACACTGATTTATGTGTGGTTATTTCTACAGTGCACTTACTATACTCTACAGGAGTTCCTAGCCAACGGTTTTACAACAGTTGCAAAAATACTATATCTACCATGAAATTATAGTCACAGGATGGTAGGGCATCTAGTGGTTAGTGCCGCTGTCACGGGGTTCCGAAGGTGCACTCGGTCCCCCATTGCCCGCAGAACTGTTGCTTAGCTTTTGGAATGAGGTTCTGTGTTTTACCTCATTCCCAGGGCGGCTTTACTAGCTGGGTGGCTCCCTGCTCCTAGTCTGCCTTGAGCGCCGAGCTGATCACTCGGTGCTCGACTGGTTGGTCTGTCGGTCATGTGATGCTGGCCACGTCACATGACCCTCACTCCCCACTATAAATACAGGCAGCCTGCTGGCTACAGGTTGCCTGTTAATTTCTAGGTTCCTGGCTATTTGTTGGACTACTGAATATTTACCTGATCCTGTTCCCTGACGATCCTCTGCCTGCTCCTCCTGTACTGCGCATACATCCTGGTATTGTGACCTCGGCTCCCACCTGACTACTCTCTTAGGAATCCTCTTGTACTTCGCTACTCTCCTGGTATTTGACCACGGCTTCTCCTGACCATTCTTTGCTTAATCCGTTGTACTGCGTAGCTCTCTTGGTTCTGACCCGGTCCGTTCATGTTCCGTATTTTGTCTTGTCTGTCTTCCCTGCACATATCCTAAGTTAGGGATTGCCGTCCAGTTGTCCCCTGTCATCAGGACTCGTGAGGCAAGTAGGCAGGGCCAGGGGTGAGGATGGAGCGCAGTGGTCACTACCCTTCCCCCCCGTGTGTGTGTGGACGTGACCGTTACAGCCGCCTTCTTTTCTTTTTATCTACAATCAAGTTATTTTTATAGTGCCAACACATTCCACAGCGCTTTACAATCAGGGGGTTTATGTAAAAACAAAATCATACATTACACAGCAACAAACAAGTCAACAATTAAAACAAGAGGTGTGAGGGGCCTTGCTCACAAGAGTTTATATTCTATGAAGAGATTGGGGTTCGGATGCGGACCAGAACAACGGCCGTGCGCATGAGGCCTAAGTGGGTGGATCAGTTTCTGCTGAGTGAGAGCAGCACGGTTCAGTCTTACTTACAGACATTGTTTTTTACAAAGGCCTGGCCATCTTAACAAAATAGGGGAGTAGATATAAAGCTCCATGAGCCAGTCACCAGCTGATATTTGTAGTGCTTCCAAGTGCATGGGGCATTGTATATACTTTTGGATGCTGGATCAGGATGAGGTTGGAGGGGTGAATGGAGAAGTAAGATTAGGGGATGTTATAGGCTACCCTAAAAAAATGTGTTTTTAGGGATAACCTAAAACTGTGTTTGGAATTACCCTAACTGCTTGAGGTGGGGCATTCCAGAGAACTAGTGCAGCTCAGGAGAATTCTTCAAGATGGGAGTGAGAGGTTTGGATCATAGTGTATGTTAGTCGTAAATAGTTTTCAGAGCACAGAGCATGAGTAGGGTGGTAGACACATATGTGGGTGAGAATAAGAAGCTTAAATTGAATCCTATACTGAATGGGCAACCAGTGCAATGACTGGCATAGGGTGGAGGTATCAGAGTAGCGGTTAGAAAGATTGATACGCCTGGCTGCTGAATTAGGGAAGGATTGCAAAGGGGAGAGTTTAGTAGAACATTTACAGGAAGTTAGTCGCCAAGACAAGAATGGATGCAACGCCTGTGGGAGTAAAAAGTGTCTATGTTTATTTTTATTATTGGATAGTGAAGAGATGAGACAGGTGAAGTAGGTCTGTTTGGCTAGATGGAGTGCAGAGTTATAGGCCCTTATCATAAACATACTGGAGGGAAAATTCTAGTGTATGAGATTTTTTTGATAGGTGTTCAGCACTCCTAGAGCATCACTGAAGAAGGCAAATTTGAGGAGTTTCTATCTCTGTTGTTAGGCTCTGAGTATAGGGGGCACTACTTTATCCAGGGTACTTGTTACAGGATGACTTTTCCATGTTCCTATTCCACTCCTACACATAGAACTTTTTAGTTATTCCCTTTTTCAAGATAACATTTGTGGCACAAAACACCTTAATGATTCACAATTACACACAATCATAATCAACTGAAACATTTTCTCAAATATTTTGTCTTATAAAAGTACTTATACTGTAGTTTTGATGTTCTACGGTATATAAGTAACCACGGTTTAACCACTGCTTATCAGTAAGTTTACCTATGTCAATGCTCCATTTCTCTCTATGTTGCGATGCATTATCAGAACAAAAATTTTCCATCTTTTAATAAATATTCTTTAATAAGCATTTTCTTTCCTGTGTATTTCTTTTGTTGTACTGCATGTTCAATTTGAATATAGTTGAAATATTTCTTTGTGTTCTCATATTCTCCTTAAAGGGCTTCTTTGTAAAACTTATGAATTACTCTGTAAATCCCTTTTTTACCCCAAAATTGTGCTCCTGCCTTTTACGTTCTATACTAATGTCAACTATGTATTACTATTTCTTCTTAATCATCATTATCATCTTATTAGATAGGGCTGGTTCTAGCAGCCACAAAAAAAAGTTTACACCATGGGGAATTTGTTAAGACTGGTCATTCCTTAGTAGTTTGGAGTAAGAGGCATAAAATTTATTAAAAGATGTGGGCCACTTAATACATTTGCTGGATCTTCTGGCCCTCTGTGAGGCAGAGAATCAAACCTACAGCAACTATGTGCTGCTGTAGATTTTCTTCTGGCCTAAAATATAGTAATTCTGTTGAAGCCTTGGATGTTGTGGCCCTTCCTTTTATGACATGGCAAATGTTTTTTAAAGTGTTGATTGTGGCAAAAATAATAAAAAGTCAGTCTTTTTTTGGCAAATTTGACTTGCATGGAAATTTGCTACTTTTGTATGCCAGGGATTCAGTAGAAGAGATTTATCAAAACCAGTGCAAAAACAGGCTTAATTGCGCATAAAAACCAGCATCCACTCCTCCAAAGGAGTTCTGAAAAATGAAAGGTGGAATTTGACTGGTGGCAATAGACAACTAGGCTAGTTGTCCTTTACTCCAGATTTGATACATCTCCCACAGAGTTTGATAATCTTTGATATTTAAAATGGCTAGATAATGTATCTTAAGTTTGGTTGAGCGAACCGAAACTGTAAAGTTAGGGTTTGTGCCGAACTTTAGGATTTTTTGACCCCAGAAGTTCGGGTCCCCATTGACTTCAATGGGGTTCGGGGTCAAGTTCGGTTCGAGTTCGGGGCCCGAACTCGAACTTTTTTCCGAAGTTCGGCCGACCCCGTTGAACCCGAACATCCAGGTGTCCGCTCAACTCTATATATAGAGGCTGGGTAACATGCTGCACTGGCCAATCACAGTCATGCCATTAGTAGGCATGGCTGTGATGGCTTCTAAGGGCACACAAGTTAAACGCTTGTTGATAGGCTGCCCTGCAGTTCGGGCCCCGAACTCGAACCGAACTTGACCCCAAACCCGAACCCCATTGAAGTCATTGGTGACCTGAACTTTTGAGCACTAAAATGGCTGTAAAAATGTAATGGGAAGGGCTCGAGGGCTGCAAATTGTGTCAAAATGTAGTTAAGAGCATGGCAAGTGCTCTGCAAACAAATGTGGATAGGGAAATGACTTAAAATAACATAAAATACGTAAAAAAATAAAATAAAATCTTGATCTAGGAGGACCAGGTCCATATGGAGAAGGAGGTTGAGGAGGCGGTGGATGTGGCGGTGTAGGTGGAAGTGGCGGTGGAGGAGGAGGTAGCCTACACTGCTTTTTGGTTTAAATTTATTTATTTTTTTTTCAAATTAGGGTACACCCCAAAACATTGGGAAATATAACGCTCCAGTCGTGCTAAACACACGTTCAGACAATAAACCGGCTGCAGGGCAGGCCAGCACCTCCAAGGCGTAAAGGGCAAGCTCAGGCCATGTGCCCAATTTGGAGACACAGAAGTTGCAGGGGCTGACCCCTGTCAGTTAGTTTGTGTAGGCGTGTGCATACTTACTGCCCCACCCACCATGTCGCACGTCCCCGTGATGTTCACGATCCAATTTGATATCTGCTCTATCAACCTTCGATGTTCTTTTATGCGCCTACCATGGTGATTACGGGTGGCGGGGAATCAGGGTTCCAGGCCGGAGAGGGAGCGTGAGAAAAAGAGACCAAATTTAAGCGAGATAAATTTATTTAAAAAATTTGGGATCAAGAAGAAATGTGGGAAAAGTTATTGAGGCGCAAATGTGGGACTAATTACAGAAGCCCAAATGTGGGCCAAAAGAGTCAAGCGGAATTGTGGGAAAAGCTATTGAGGCGCAAATGATAATTTTATTTTATTTTTTTAACCGGCCTACTAGGTAGAGCAGTGGTACATCACACCCAAAAATTACAGAATTTCACCATAAAATTTAAGAGACCAATTTTTTTTATTGTTTACCCTGTCTACTAGGTATAGCAGTGGTACTTCACACCCAAAAATTGTTGAATTTCAACTGCAAATGTAACTGACAAATATATTTTTTCTGTTAACCGGACTACTAGGTTTAGCAGTGGTACTATACACCCAAAAATTTGTGAATTTCACCCGAAAATGTTAATGACAAAGTAGTGAAATGATATAAAATAAAACACGTACAAAAAAAAATGGATTTATGGAGGTGGAGTTCCATATGGAGTAGGAGTTTGAGGAGGCGGTGGACGAAGCGGAGTAGGTGGAAGCGGCGGTGGAGGAGGACGAGATAGCCAACACAGGTTTTTGGTTTAATTTTATTTTTTAAAATTAAGGTACACTGAGTGTGAAATATCCAACATACAAACATGAGCAAATGCGCTGCAGTATAACAATGGCTGCTTAGTGCCGGTATACATGTCTATTCTAGACAAGGTATGCACAAGTCCTGAGGGATCCATGCATGGTTCATTTTAATGAGCGTGAGCTTATCCACATTGGCTGTGGACAGGCGGCTGCGCTTGTCTGTGATAACGCCCCCTGCCGTGCTAAACACATGTGAAGACAATACACTGGCTGCAGGGCAGGCCAGCACCTCCAAGGCGTAAAGGGCAAGCTCAGGCCATGTGCCCAATTTGGAGACCCAGAAGTTGAAGGGGGCCGACCCGTCATTCAGTATGTGTAGGCGTATGCACATATACTGCTCCACCATGTTGGTGAAATGCTGCCTCCTGCTAAGACGTTCCATATCAGCTAGTGGTGCTGGTTGTTGTGGCGTTCTGACAAAGCTTTTCCACATTTCGGCCATGCTAACCCTGCCTTCTGAGGTGTTGGCGGTGCCCCAGCTGCGTTGGCGACCTCTTCCATTTACACTGCCTTCGCCTTGTGCTTCCATTGTGCCCCCGCTGTCAGGTGGGAATGCCACGAGCAGCGCGTCTACCAGCGTGCGCTTGTACTCGCGCATCTTACGATCACGCTCCAGTGACGGAATTAAGGATGGTACGTTGTCCTTGTAACGGGGATCCAGCAGTGTGGCCACCCAGTAATCAGCACAAGTTAGAATGTGGGCAACTCGGCGGTCGTTGCGGAGACACTGCAGCATGTAATCGCTCATGTGTGCCAGGCTGCCCAGAGGCAACGAAAAGCTGTCCTCTGTGGGAGGTGTATCGTCTGTGTCCTCTGTATCCCCCATGCACGCACCAGTGATGGCCATGAGCTGGTCTGGGTGCCACCCTGCTGTGAACATGGTTCCTCCTCCTCCATCTCCACTGCAGCTCGTGCTTTGCACTTAAATGCCTGGTCATGCAGGTTGTGCTCAGGTTGAGAACGTTTATGCCTCGCTTCAGGCTCTGATTGCACAGCGTGCAAACCACTCGTGTCTTGTCATCTTCACATTGTCTGAAGAACTGCCACGCCAGGGAACTCCTTGGAGCTGGCTTTGGTGTGCATGGTCCCTTACTGCGGTGGGCAGTAGCAGGCCTACTGTCTAGGGGATGGCCGCTCCGCTTTTGCACCCTGCTCCCTCTTCTGCTGTGCTGGTGGCTCTGTGCGACCACCGCCTCTTCCTCCGAACTACATCGGTCACTCGCATGACCTTGATTCCATGTGGGGTCGAGGACCTCATCGTCCACCACATCATCTTCCACCCAGTCTTCACCCCTGCCTTCCTTGTCGGTCTGCACACTTTCAAAAGCCCCAGCAGTTGGCACCTGTGTTTCGTTATCATCCGAGACGTGCTGCGATGGTCCTCCCATGTACTCATCTTGAAAAATAAGTGATTGGGCATCGGTGCACTCAATCTCTTCCACTTCTGGGGCAGGGCTAGGTGGATGGCCCTGGGAAACCCTGCTAACAGAGTCATCAAAAAGCAGAAGAGACTGCTGCATGACTTGGGGCTCAGACTGCTTGGCTGATTTGCAAGGGGGTGAGGTGAAAGACTGATGGACATCAGCTGCAGGTGCCAACTGTGGTCTTTCAGCAGGAGACTGGGTGGGAGACAATGTGAAGGAACTGGATCCACTGTCAGCAACCCAATCTACTACCGCATGTACTTGTTCAGGCCTCACCATTCGTAGAGCCGCATTAGGCCCGACCAAATACCGCTGCAGGTTATTTCGCCTACTCGCACCTGAGGAAGGGGTTTCACTTGTGCGTGTAGCTGGCACAGATCGACCACGTCCTCTCCCTGCAACAGGAGCTCCACCAGCAGCACCACGACCTGGGCCACGTCCCTTATTTGACACTTTCCTCATATTTTTTGAATTTAGGATCTTGCCCTAAATGGGTGTTTAATTAATAGTATAAAAGAACGACAGTATGTAAAGGGTGTATCTCACACGGCCTGAACCAGACTAGGCCTCAATTAAATATTTATTTGCACAAAATGGCTGTATTTGAAATGGCTGTATTTCAAATGCCTAATTCAAACCCCTGTATGTAGAGGTGGTATCTCAGAGGGCCTGAACCTCTGTAGGCCTGAAGCAGGGCCGGACTGGCCTACCGGGATACCGGGAAATTTCCCGGTAGGCCGTCCGGCACTGGGGCCGCTTTAAGATGTGCCTGCACTTTTTCGGCGGCCGGCGGGCCGAATCCGAAAGCTAGCCTCAGTCTGATGTAGTGGTGGCCGGTGGGTGGAGCTGAGCAGGCCGGCCGGCCGGCCTCCGTGGGAGCGGCACTGCTCCCTCCGACCACCTGGTGTCGCTGTGAGCGGCAGGCCGTGATCCTCCTGGCCCGTCCTGACTGGCTGTCCTGTGTGTGGCCGTTCCTCTCTTCCTGCAAGTGGCCTCAGGCTCCCGCCGCCTCACCAGATTCAAATATGCCGGGCCCAGGCCGCAGACCGGAAGCAGAGCCCGACCCCTGTGTATGCCGCCGTCGCCGATGTAAACAGCCCTGGGGGTAAGAAGGGGCCAGGCTGTGCCCACATGTGACTATGCAGGCTGTCAGGGTTATGTAGTGTATATTATTTACATACAGTCTTATAATTTATAAGACTGTATGTACACTAATATACACTACATAACCCTGACAGCCTGCACAGTCACATGTGGGCACAGCCCTGGCATCCAATACATATCACAGAGAGCTATACTGTGCAGTATAGCTTATAATGCACAGTATAGCTCTCTGTGATATGTATTGGATGCCAGGGCTGTGCCCACATGTGACTGTGCAGGCTGTCAGGGTTATGCAGTGTATATTAGTGTACATACAGTCTCCAGTTTACAGGAATCTCCAGGAGTGACATCAGCTGGGCAGATCTGCTTCTAAGATCTGGGCTCCATGGGCCCTCTGTGGCCCTCACATGCTTCTTTATGCATCACAGCAAGGAGATTGGGGCAGTTGACAGCAGGGCTCTGCCTGGAGGTAGCACTTTGTGAAAGGTTGTCACACAGGTTGTCAGGGGCTGGGAGTGGAGAACATCTTGGTGTGTAACCTGGTGTCACTGTGCTGTACCAAGGATCTGCTGGGCATGGTGCCTCCACAGAGGGCAGGGAATCAGATGGACTGAGGAGGGCTTGTACTTTGGAGAAGAATATGTGGCTTCATGTGACAGAGCAGAGGAATCGCACAGAAGAGTGTGTGGATGAGTATACGTTGTGTCTCCAGGAGCTCTGCCCCTGACATCTCCAAGTGACAGACACTGCTGGACCCCCCTGGCACCCTGCACACATTATAAATGCACAGTATAGCTTTCCCTGATATGTATTGGATGCCAGGGCCATGCCCACATGTGGCGAGTGGCGGTGCATTATACACAGCAGCACGGTGTCCGGTACTTACACAAAGACGTGGTAGACAAATGCCCAGCCCCGGGGTCTCTCCAGCACGTTGCACAGGTAGTTATGCAGCCTCCAGTACTTCACGTTCCTCCGGCAGCTCTGGCTGCTGTTGTACGACAGCGGCTTCCCCAATTGGCTCATGCAAGCTCCCTGCTTCCCCCGGCGGCTCTCCTGCAAGCCCCCTCCTGGTCCCACACTGCTGCCCCTGCCAGTGTCACTGGTGCCCAGGAGAAGCAGCCCGTCCCCTCTACTGGAGTTCAACAGCACCCTGTTGCCCCGACCCGTAGTACAAGTCCCTGCCCCTGCCTTTACCTCCAGAGCTGCTTTTTATCCAGAGCCTCCCACATCACCTCCACTATGGTTGCGGGACATGGCATCACAGTCGTGGGCACAGAGGGCTCCGGGTGCATGCACAGAGCAGACCTGGGGACAGGGTGGCAGCGCTTCCTGGCTTCAGACTGTCAGATCTGATCACAAGTTGGCACCAGCCATACATACAGGAAGGCTCTGTGTGCAGGGTGCCAGGGGGGTCCAGCAGTGTCTGTCACTTGGAGATGTCAGGGGCAGAGCTCCTGGAGACACGACGTATCCTCATCCACACACTCTTCTGTGCGATTCCTCTGCTCTGTCACATGAAGCCACATATTCTTCTCCAAAGTACAAGCCCTCCTCAGTCAATCTGATTCCCTGCCCTATGTGAAGGCACCATGCCCAGCAGATCCTTTGTACAGCACAGTGACACCAGGTTACACACCAAGATGTTCTCCCCTCCCAGCCCCTGACAACCTGTGTGACAACCTTTCACAAAGTGCTACCTCCAGCCAGAGCCCTGCTGTCAACTGCCCCAATCATCTCCTTGCTGTGATGCATAAAGAAGCATGTGAGGGCTACAGAGGGCCCATGGAGCCCATATCCTAGAAGCTGATCTGCCCAGCTGATGCCACTCCTGGAGAGTCCCTTGCTGCTCTCTGTACAGGAGGGGACAGTGATCACACAGCTCTCTGCATCCAGCAGGCTGCTCAGCCTCCACACAGGCAGCTCCCAGCAGTCTACTGTGCCTTCATACATAGAAGCCTGGAGGTCACTTCCAGGCAGCTGAAACTCCATGCATGATGGTCAGAGTGGCTGTGAGAAGCTTGGAGCCCACCGCCTCCAGGCAGCTGCACTTCAACAACTTTTCCAGGAGAATCCAGCAACTCTGAGACAGCAGGAAGGGGTTGCCAGTCACTCACTTGTCCCTGTGCAGCCTGCAGCTCCAGTCCTTCTCCTGGTGCTGCTGCTGACATACATTCAAGGGGGACAGAAGGGGAAGGGGGGGTAAGGAAGAGGGGGCAGGCCAGGTACTTACAGGAGGACTATATCTGAGTATAAATTAAAGGTGTTGTCCGGGTTCAGAGCTGAACCCGGACGTCCCTCCATTTTCCCCCCGGCAGCCCCCCTGCAGTTCATGCTCCGATGCTCTCCTTTGCCCTGCGCTAAATCGCGCAGGGCAAAGGCATTTTTTGAAGATCTGGTGACGTACCGGGGCTCTCCATGGGGCTGCCAGGAAGCGCTGCCCTAGCCAGTAAAACGGTAATATGAACAATGGGGTTCTACAAAAGAGCTATTGTGGGGCAAAGTTCATATTTGTGTTTACACACGTGTTTTAAAATGAATGCTTTCCCCTTTTATAAACAAGTAAATAATGACGCAACGCTTTGGGGCTGGTATGCAACTTTTTCCAGGGCCGGTTTTTATCCCCAGTCCGGCCCTGGCCTGAAGTAAATATATCTTTGCACAAAAAGGCTGTATTTCAAATGGCTGTATTTCAAATGCCTAATTCAAACCCCTATATGTAGAGGGGGTATCTCACAGGGCCTGAACCAGTGTAGGCCTGAATTCAATATTGGTGCACCAAATGGCGGTATTTAAAATCTCTGAATGTAACCCAAATGTATTAAGGGTGTATCTCACAGTGACATCTGCATCAAAGGCTGCCAACTAAATTTTTTGTGGCCAAATGAGTGTTTGTTTAAAAATTGAATTTGACAGCAGTATATAAGCCTGTAATTTCACACGTGCTGATGCTGCAAGGCCTGAAAATTGTGTTTTTTGTCAAAAGAGTGTGTTTTTCAAACCCCAGAAAATGATGGGTGTATTTATATCTTAAATTGCACACTGACTAATACAGATGTTGTAGATTGCCAAAAAAGTATTTTTTTGCTAACAGAATATGAAAGCTGTATATATTAAACTTGAATTTAACACTTGCAGATCTGGAGAATACTGTTGTTTGAAAAAAAAAAGTGTGTTTTTCAAACCCCAGAAAATGATGGGTGTATTTATATCTTAAATTGCACACTGACTAATACAGATGTTGTAGATTGCCAAAAAAGTCTTTTTTTTTGCTAACAGAATATGAAAGCTGTATATATTAAACTTGAATTTAACACTTGCAGATCTGGAAAATACAGTTTTTTGAAGAAAAAAAAAATAAGTGTGTTTTTCAAACCCCAGAAAATGATGGGTGTATTTCTACCTTAAATTACACACTGACTAATCCAGATGTTGTAGTTTGCCCCAAAAAAATGGTGATTTGCAATGTCCCAAAAGCTCAGATGCAGTGCTGGTGCACTGATCATGCATAAAATGGCCACCGCCACCACCCACCTAACTAACAGAATTCTAAAAGTTAGTATTTTTTGGTCAATGAGCTCAGGGCACCCACACAACTATTTGTCTGTAGATTGCTGAGTTAGATTCTCTCCTATGCTCTCCCTGAAATCAAAAGTCCAGCAGTATCCTCCCCCTACACTTGTAACTGCAGAGTGACATGCAGCGCTACGTGACTCAAGGTTATATAGAGCCTGGGTCACATGCTGCTCTGGCCAATCACAGCCATGCCATTAGTAGGCATGACTGTGATGGCCTCTTTGGGCAAGTAGTATGACGCTTGTTGATTGGCTGCTGTGCCAACATCGAACCCGAATCCGAACTTTTACTGAAATGTTCGGGTCCGGGGTCCCAAAATCCTAAATTTACAGTTCGGGTTCGTTCAACCCTATCTATATAAGCTGGAGTCACGTAGCGCCGCACGTCACTCTGCTCTTACTAGTGTAGGGATAGGATGCTGCTGCTATGAGGGAAAGAATAGGAAAAAATCTATCTGAGATCAGAACTTGTTGCTAACTCTACGATCTACAGCTATTTTGTTGTGTGGGTGCAATGCAACATCTTTGTACCCTGCCCTGAGCCCAGTGACACAGAAAAATAAGTTTTATCCGTCTGTTAGTTAGGTGGGCGTCGGCCGTGCACCAGCACTGCATATGTGCCAGGGACAATAATTGAATCCTGTTCTTTTAGTTCAGTGGGCAACATATACCCATTTTTTAAGTGCACCTGCACTGCATATGTGCCAGGGAAAGGGAAAATAATATAGGTAATCTGTCTGTGAGTTCAGGGACCCAGGGGGTGACATATTCACATTTTTTTCTATAATGTACAATCCAAGTAAATCTATCTGTTAGATTCTGGGGGGACAAATGATTATTTTTTTTGCTAAAAAGTACATTTGTGCCCTGCACTGCATTTGTGATAGTGAAAGAAAATCAGTTAAATCCATCTGTTTAATTGTGGGTGAAAAAATCTTATTTTTTTTCCCATAAAGTACCTTTGCGACCTGCATTGCAAACCTGATAGTGAAATATAATCAGTGAATACAACTGGGACATTGTGGGGAAAAAAAAAAAAAAAATTTGTTTGGCCATAAAGTACTTTTGCGGCCGTCACTGCAAATCTGATAAGTGAAAGTGAAATAAAATCAGTAAATCCATCTGTTTCAATGTGGGTGAAAAAATCATATATTTTTTTTTTCCCATAAAGTACCTTTGCGGCCTGCGTTGCATTTCTGACAGTCCAATACAACCGTTAAATACTGCTGTTATATTGTGGTTTTAAAAAAACACACATTTTGTGCTAGATACTACATTTGCGGCCTTTGCTGAATTTCTGACAGTACAATACAGCCGTTAAATACTGCTGTTATATTGTGGTTTGATAAAAACACCCTTTTTGTGCTAGATACTACATTTGTGGCATTTGCTGCATTTTTGAAAGTCCAATACAAGCGTTAAATACTGCTGTTAAATTTTTGTTTAAAAAAAAAACCCATTTTGTGCTAGATACTATATTTGCGGCCTTTGCTGCATTTCTGACAGTCCAATACAAGCGTTAAATACTGATGTTATATTATGGTTTTAAAAAAAAACACCCATTTTGTGCTAGATACTACATTTGCGGCCTTTGCTGCATTTCTGACAGTCCAATACAGCCGTTAAATACTGCTGTTATATTGTGGTTTGAAAAAAACACCCATTTTGTGCTAGATACTACATTTGCGGCATTTGCTGCATTTCTGAAAGTCCAATACAAGCATTAAATACTGCTGTTAAATTTTAGTTTGAAAAAAACACCCATTTTGTGCTAGATACTATATTTGCGGCCTTTGCTGCATTTCTCACAGTCCAATACAGCCGTTAAATACTGCTGTTATATTGTGGTTTGAAAAAAACACCCATTTTGTGCTAGATACTATATTTGCGGCCTTTGCTGCATTTCTGACAGTCCAATACAAGTGTTAAATACTGCAGTTACATTGTTGGTTGACAAATTAATATTTTTTTGTGTCCGTGAAGTAATTGTATCAAATTCGCCTGTCACACTGTTGTGTGACCTCAAGAAATTTTTTCTCTTTATGAGACCGTCACAGCCTTACGGTCAGTGAACTTAATTGTTCACTATTGGCGGTTACATTGCCACCTGAGGTGCAAGTAGGCGACAGAACCACATTTTCGCCCAATCACATTTCAGCCATTGACCTCCCTTGGATGTGGTATCCCTTTCTCAGGCTTCCTCTCCGTCATGGAACCCTGATTCTCCATTACCCGTGATCAGCATGGTAGGCGCATAAAAGAACATCGAAAGTTGATAGAGAAGATATCCAATTGGATCATGGATGTCACTGGGACGTGCGATCAGGCAGAGGTTATCTAGAGTCAACAAAGTGGCAGCAGGGCCTCTCCTGTCTAACGTTGACAAATCCAAAATACCGCAGTGACATTCCCTGTAATTTTTTATTAATCATTCCACTAACAGGGCATCCTAAGAGTCCTGTATTTTTATTTATCGTCACTACCTCCAGAGTCGGGTGTGGTTAATTGCCGCATGCCCTCTCCTTTACTTGGAAGCTTCCGCTTTAATAACTTGTCCCACATTTCTGCCCGATCCCATTTCAGCCCTTAACCTCCCTTGGGTGTGATATCCCTTTCTCACGCTCCCTCACCGGCATGGAACCCTGATTCCCCGTTACCCTTGATCACCATGGTAGGCGCATAAAAGAACATCGAAAGTTGATAGGGAAGATATCCAATTGGATCGTGGACATCACAGGAACGGGCAACATGGTGGAGCAGTATCTGTGCACACATCTACACATACTGAATGATGAGTCTCTAAATTCGGCACATGGCATGAGCTTGCCCTTTATGCCTTGGAGGTGCTGGCCTGCCCTGCAGCCAGTGTATTGTCTGAACGTTTATTTAGCACGGCAGAAGGGGGTTATCACAGACAAGCGCAGCCGCCTGTCCACAGCCAATGTGGACAAGCTTACGTTCATTAAAATGAATCAGGCAGGGATCCCACAAGACTTGTCCGTACCTTGTTCAGAATAGACATGTATACCAGCCTCACCCAGCCATTGTTGTACTCCAGCACACTTTCTCTTTGTTTTATTTTTTATATTTCCCAATGTTTTGGGGTCTACCCGAATTTGAACAAAAGAAATAAAATAATAAAATAAAATAGAAAACAAAAACCAGTGTTAGCTACCTCCTCCTCCTCCACCGCCGCTTCCACCTACACCGCCACATCCACCGCCTCCTCAACCTCCTACTCCATATGGACCTCCTCCTCCTAGGTCATTATTTTTTTTTTAATGTATTTTATGTTATTTGAAGTAATTTCCTTATCCAGATTTGTTTGTAGAGCACTTGCCATGCTATTAACCACATTTTGCTGCCTTTTGCAGCCCTCTAGCCCTTTCCATGACGTTTTTAGAGCCATTTTAGTGCTCCAAAGTTCGGGTCCCCATTGACTTCAATGGGGTTCGGGGTCAAGTTTGGGTCAAGTTCGGGTCCCGAACTCGAACTTTTTTGTGAAGTTCGGCCAAACCCCTTCGAACCCGAACATCCAGGTGTCCGCTCAACTCTAATCTTAAGTTGTCTCTACAGGGTTGGAAGGAAGGCGCGTGTTGCTAGCTCTTTTGCTTTGAATTTCCACATTTATGTAACTTATGCACTATAGCTTTCATGAGAAAAATTTTCATACATTGGAAAATATCCAATTTCAGATTTCAGGTTGCATAACTCTATGGCCATCTTAAGGGGGTTGTCCAGCCATTAATATTGATGGCTTATCATCAGGATAGGTCATCAATATCTGGTTGCTGGGGGTCCGACACCCAGCACCCACACTGATCAGCTGTCAAATGCAGAGACGGTGCTCCATGTGAGCGCTGTTTCCTCGTCTTTAAACTACGTCTCATCTCCTCTGGTGGGGGGATGTAGTGTAAATACAAGCACTCGCTCCATTCACTTGAATGGAGGGAGTACTTGTATTGCACTGCACTTCCAAGATGAAGTGCAGTGTAATGAAGAGGAAGCTGTGCTCGAATGTAACAACTCCTCCTCTTCAATCAACTGAACAGTAGGGCTTCTGGGTGTCGGAATCCCGCCAATCAGATATTGAACTTTTCTGATGATAGGCAATCAATATTCATAGCTAGACAACCCCTTTAGATAATGAAAATTAATGTAAATATACAAGAGGGAAGTAAATTGATCACATTGTGGCAGGTTTATTAATATTGTCTAAGATTTAAACAGTGCAAACCTAGATAGCATAACATTTGCTGAATTTATTACAGTGACTGATGTTGGAGGATAAATCTGATGTCTCTTATTAGTTGGCTTACTTTGCACCATATTTTTTTTTTTTGCATATTTCTGGACCAAATTTGAAATGACTTGTTGCATATTAACCAGTGCCACCTGACAGGACTATTAAAATTGGAAAAACTCCTAAAAAGTCACTGTTTTTATTGTAGATTTGAAATGTAGATCTCTCAAATAAATATTGTTTACTCACAACTCGATTTTTAGCCTCTTAGTGATATAACTAATTTTAGCCTTAAAAGATGGGAACATTTTTCCACTGTGTTTTCCAGTGGTATCAACATAAAAAAACAAAACAAAAACTTCTTCCGTTTAGTTGTTCGAGACCTTGAATTTTTTGGGACAAGTTATTGTTTTTATAGAAACCAAGTTGGGGTAAATATAATGCAATAAACACCTTTTGGGATTTATTTTTACAGTGTGCACTGTAATTAACATAAAGAAAAACTTTATTCTGTGGGTCAATATGATTCAAAAGATACTAATGTGGTCATTTATCAAACTGGTGTAAAATAGAACTGGATTAGTGGCCCATAGCAACCAATCAGATTTCACCTTTCAATTTTGACAGCTCCTTCAGAAAATGAATGATGTAATCTGCTTGGTTGCTATTGGCAACTAAGCCAGTTCTACTTTACACCCATAATTACCCAAAAAATGTATATAGTATTTATTATGTTATACCACTTGTACTATAAAAACTTTTTTGTTTGTTTTTATGTTTGTTTTGTCCATACATTCTAAGGCTACTTTCACACTTGCGTTCGGAGCGGATCCGTCTGGTGTCTGCACAGACGGATCCGCTCCTATAATGCAAACGATGGGATCCGTTCAGAACGGATCCATCTGCATTATCTTTCAGAAAAAATTCTAAGTCTGAAAGTTAGTCAGACGGATCCGTCCAGACTTTGCATTGAAAGTCAATGGGGGACGGATCTGTTTGAAATTGCACCATATTGTGTCAACTTCAAACGGATCCGTCCCCATTGACTTACATTGTAAGTCTGGATGGATCCTTTTGGCTCTGCACGGCCAGGCGGACACCCGAACGCTGCAAGCTGCATTCGGGTGTCCGCCTGCTGAGCGGAACGGAGGTCAAACGGTGCCAGACTGAGGCATTCTGAGTGGATCCGCATCCACTCAGAATGCATTGGGGCCGTACGGATCCGTTCGGGGCTGCTTGTGAGAGCCTTCAAACGGAACTCACAAGCGGAACCCCGAACGCTAGTGTGAAAGTAGCCTAGGACCCATTTTTCTTTTTCGGATGATTCAAATACAAATAAAGTTGTAGCGTATCCCAAAAATTATATATAAAATGATACTTGAAATAAAAATGCTGAAATTATTCTAAAATATGAATATTACAGTTCTACAGTACGTTAGTAGCATAAATTATTTGCATTCCATATTTGTTGTATCTTTAAAGGGTTTCTATCACTTCGTATGACATAATTAGCTGTCAGACACTAGCGATCTGCTAGTGTCTGCTCTGGCCAACCATCCTACTATAATCACTTGTGGGGCAGCGGTTTTGCTAAAAAACTAACTTTTATAAATATGCTAATGAGCCTCTAGGTGCTATGTGGGCGTCATTAGCACCTAGAGGCTCCGTCTACCTTCATACACAGCGGCCGCCCAGCGCGTCCCTCCAGCCCGCCCATGTCCTCCTCCGCGTGACGCAGCAGACGAATTCTCGCGCATGCGCCGTGCGCGGCTGTATTCGGCGCATTTGAGATGTCTGAGCTCGGAGCGGTCAGACATTCAATGCGCATGCGCCGAATACAGCCGCGCATGCGCATTGAATGTCTGACCGCTCCGAGCTCAGACATCTCAAATGCGCCGAATACAGCCGCGCACGGCGCATGCGCGAGAATTCGTCTGCTGCGTCACACGGAGGAGGACATGGGCGGGCTGGAGGGACGCGCTGGGCGGCCGCTGTGTATGAAGGTAGACGGAGCCTCTAGGTGCTAATGACGCCCACATAGCACCTAGAGGCTCATTAGCATATTTATAAAAGTTAGTTTTTTAGCAAAACCGCTACCCCACAAGTGATTATAGTAGGATGGTTGGCCAGAGCAGACACTAGCAGATCGCTAGTGTCTGACAGCTAATTATGTCATACGAAGTGATAGAAACCCTTTAAAGGAAAATTCCAGCATTTCTTGAACACCTTCATCAGTAAAAGCATAGCATTCTTTTTCCTGTGGGGACTAATGAAATATAGAAATTTGAGCTAACAAAGTTTTTCTTATTTTCATTCATTTGGTAATTTTGCATAACTCAACGTATAAATGTTATATATCAGGACAGAAATTACAAACATAAAATCTTTCAAAAGCAACAGATGCTTTTCTCCAAAAAATAAGAAAAGCCCCAGGATATATTTGGTATATGATGGTGTCAAATTTCATGGATAATTTAATAACTAATAATTTTAATTTCTGAAAACCAGGATGTGATACATAAGAAAAGCATTCAAGCAGGAAAATTAACCCTGTAGGCTAATTAAATTTTTCCAAACCTATTAAATGAATTTATTTGATTTAATGTATTAAGATGTCAGTACACAAATAATATTTTTGCACTGACAGAAAAATGTTGAACATTATATACCAGTATACCAAAGAAGGAGTGTATGCTAGATTAAAATATGTACTTTCGGTATAATCAGCATTCCATAATCATATATTTTTTTCTAGAGGGAAAATAATAAGATATATTGCATAATTATTTTGCTAATGTTTCATCTATCAAGCATCTCAAGGTATTACAAGTTAGGAAAATGTGGCTCATAAAAAAAGTTAGATTTTTTATTATTGATAATTACAATAAGAACAAATCTGGATTTATTACTTTTGCATACAACCAGGTACAATTTATTTATTTAATTGCACACCAAGTAAGATACGGTACATGTTACAGGTAATGAAATTGCAAATTTCTGTTAAGTAATTGGCCAAAAATTTGTTAACTATTGCTCCATAGATATAATCCCATCCCCAACAAAAGCAGGACAGAGCATTGGTCCCACTTCCTCTACCTCCTATCATTTGTGTGAAATGTTGCCATGTTGTGTCGGAGCTGATCAACCTAGGCAAGATTAGCCACACAGCTGATCACTCACTAAAGTGCATAAAGTAGCAAACATCCTACTGGCTTTTTCCCCACCAACTCCAAATGGGCAAAGTAGTCATGGACAAAAGCAGGAACACCATTGTTATGCTGCATTTGGGGGAAATAGCACATGCTCTCTGCAAGGTGCATATGATAAATTCACTTGTGCAACACTTTTTGAAAAAGTACAGTGGCTTAACCACTTAAGGACCACAGGTTTATACCCCCCTAAAGACCAGGCCCTTTTTTACAAATCGGCACTACACTACTTTCACCGTTTATTGCTCGGTCATGCAACTTACCACCCAAATGAATTTTACCTCCTTTTCTTCTCACTAATAGAGCTTTCATTTGGTGGTATTTCATTGCTGCTGACATTTTTACTTTTTTTGTTATTAATCGAAATTTAACGATTTTTTTGCAAAAAAATTACATTTTTCACTTTCGGTTGTAAAATTTTGCAAAAAAAAACGAGATCCATATATACATTTTGCTCTAAATTTATTGTTCTACATGTCTTTGATAAAAAAAAAATGTTTGGGTAAAAGTTATAGCGTTTACAAACTATGGTACAAAAATGTGAATTTCCGCTTTTTGAAGCAGCTCTGACTTTCTGAGCACCTGTCATGTTTCCTGAGGTTCTACAATGCCCAGACAGTACAAACACCCCACAAATGACCCCATTTCGGAAAGTAGACACCCTAAGGTATTCGCTGATGGGCATAGTGAGTTCATAGAACTTTTTATTTTTTGTCACAAGTTAGCGGAAAATGATGATTTTTTAATTTATTTATTTTTTTCTTACAAAGTCTCATATTCCACTAACTTGTGACAAAAAATAAAAAGTTCTATGAACTCACTATGCCCATCACGAAATACCTTGGGGTCTCTTCTTTCCAAAATGGGGTCACTTGTGGGGTAGTTATACTGCCCTGGCATTCTAGGGGCCCAAATGTGTGGTAAGGAGTTTGAAATCAAATTCTGTAAAAAATGACCAGTGAAATCCGAAAGGTGCTCTTTGGAATATGGGCCCCTTTGCCCACCTAGGCTGCAAAAAAGTGTCACACATCTGGTATCTCTGTATTCAGGAGAAGTTGAGGAATGTGTTTTGGGGTGTCTTTTTACATATACCCATGCTGGGTGAGATAAATATCTTGGTCAAATGCCAACTTTGTATAAAAAAAATGGGAAAAGTTGTCTTTTGCCAAGATATTTCTCTCACCCAGCATGAGTATATGTAAAATGACACCCCAAAACACATTCCCCAACTTCTCCTGAGTACGGAGATACCAGATGTGTGACACTTTTTTGCAGCCTAGGTGGGCAAAGGGGCCAATATTCCAAAGAGCACCTTTCGGATTTCACTGGTCATTTTTTACAGAATTTGATTTCAAACTCCTTACCACACATTTGGGCCCCTAGAATGCCAGGGCAGTATAACTACCCCACAAGTGACCCCATTTTGGAAAGAAGACACCCCAAGTTATTCGCTGATGGGCATAGTGAGTTCATGGAAGCTTTTATTTTTTGTCACAAGTTAGTGGAATATAAGACTTTGTATGAAAAAAAAAAAAAAATTCATCATTTTCCACTAACTTGTGACAAAAAATAAAAGATTCTAGGAACTCGCCATGCCCCTCACGGAATACCTTGGGGTGTCTTCTTTCCAAAATGGGGTCACTTGTGGGGTAGTTATACTGCCCTGGCATTTTCCAGGGGCCCTAATGTGTGGTAAGTAGGTAAATGACCTGTGAAATCCGAAAGATGCTCTTTGGAATGTGGGCCCCTTTGCCCACCTAGGCTGCAAAAAAGTGTCACACATCTGGTATCTCCGTACTCGAGAGAAGTTGGGGAATGTGTTTTGGGGTGTCATTTTACATATACCCATGCTGGGTGAGAGAAATATCTTGGCAAAAGACAACTTTTCCCATTTTTTTTTATACAAAGTTGGCATTTGACCAAGATATTTCTCTCACCCAGCATGGGTATATGTAAAAAGACACCCCAAAACACATTCCTCAACTTCTCCTGAATACAGCGATACCAGATGTGTGACACTTTTTTGCAGCCTAGGTGGGCAAAGGGGCCCATATTCCAAAGAGCACCTTTCGGATTTCACTGGTCATTTTTTACAGAATTTGATTTCAAACTCCTTACCACACATTTGGGCCCCTAGAATGCCAGGGCAGTTTAACTACCCCACAAGTGACCCCATTTTGGAAAGAAGACACCCCAAGGTTATCGCTGATGGGCATAGTGAGTTCATGGAAGTTTTTATTTTTTGTCACAAGTTAGTGGAATATGAGACTTTGTAAGAAAAAAATAAATAAATAAAAAATCATCATTTTCCACTAACTTGTGACAAAAAATAAAAAATTCTAGGAACTCGCCATGCCCCTTACGGAATACCTTGGGGTGTCTTCTTTCCAAAATGGGGTCACTTGTGGGGTAGTTATACTGCCCTGGCATTTTCCAGGGGCCCTAATGTGTGGTAAGTAGGTAAATGACCTGTGAAATCCGAAAGGTGCTCTTTGGAATGTGGGCCCCTTTGCCCACCTAGGCTGCAAAAAAGTGTCACACATGTGGTATCTCCGTACTCGGGAGAAGTTAGGGAATGTGTTTTGGGGTGTCATTTTACATATACCCATGCTGGGTGAGATAAATATCTTGGTCAAATGCCAACTTTGTATAAAAAAATGGGAAAAGTTGTCTTTTGCCAAGATATTTCTCTCACCCAGCATGGGTATATGTAAAATGACACCCCAAAACACATTCCCCAACTTCTCCTGAGTACGGCGATACCAGATGTGTGACACTTTTTTGCAGCCTAAATGCGCAAAGGGGCCCACATTCCTTTCATGAGGGCATTTTTAGACATTTGGATCCCAGACTTCTTCTCACGCTTTAGGGCCCCTAGAATGCCAGGGCAGTATAAATACACCACATGTGACCCCATTTTGGAAAGAAGACACCCCAAGGTATTCAATGAGGGGCATGGCGAGTTCATAGAAATTTTTTTTTTTTGGCACAAGTTAGCGGAAATTGATTTTATTTATTTTTTTCTCACAAAGTCTCCCTTTCCGCTAACTTGGGACAAAAATTTCAATCTTTCATGGACTCAATATGCCCCTCACGGAATACCTGGGGGTGTCTTCTTTCCGAAATGGGGTCACATGTGGGGTATTTATACTGCCCTGGCATTCTAGGGGCCCTAAAGCGTGAGAAGAAGTCTGGAATATAAATGTCTAAAAAATTTTACGCATTAGGATTCCGTGAGGGGTATGGTGAGTTCATGTGAGATTTAATTTTTTGACACAAGTTAGTGGAATATGAGACTTTGTAAGAAAAAAAAAAAATTCCGCTAACTTGGGCCAAAAAAATGTCTGAATGGAGCCTTACAGAGGGGTGATCAATGACAGGGGGGGTGATCAATGACAGGGGGGTGATCAATGACAGGGGGGTGATCAATGACAGGCGGGTGATCAGGGAGTCTATATGGGGTGATCGCCACAGTCATTGATCACGCCCCTGTAAGGCTCCATTCAGACGTCCGTGTGCGTTTTGCGGATCCGATCCATCTATCAGTGGATCCGTAAAAATCATGCGGACATCTGAATGGAGCTTTACAGGGGGTTGATCAATGACAGGGGGGTAATCAATGACAGGGGGGTGATCACCACAGTCATTGATCATGCCCCTGTAAGGCTCCATTCAGACGTCCGTGTGCGTTTTGCGGATCCGATCCATCTATCAGTGGATCCGTAAAAATCATGCGGACGTCTGAATGGAGCTTTACAGGGGGTTGATCAATGACAGGGGGGTAATCAATGACAGGGGGGTGATCAGGGAGTCTATATGGGGTGATCACCACAGTCATTGATCACTCCCCTGTAAGGTTCCATTCAGACGTCCGTATGCGTTTTGCGGATCTGATCCATCTATCAGTGGATCCGTAAAAATCATGCGGACATCTGAATGGAGCTTTACAGGGGGGTGATCAATGACAGGGGGGTAATCAATGACAGGGGGGTGATCAGGGAGTCTATATGGGGTGATCACCACAGTCATTGATCATGCCCCTGTAAAGCTCCATTCAGACGTCCGTGTGCGTTTTGCGGATCCGATCTATCTATCAGTGGATCCGTAAAAATCATGCGGACGTCTGAATGGAGCTTTACAGGGGGGTGATCAATGACAGGGGGGTAATCAATGACAGGGGGGTGATCAGGGAGTCTATATGGGGTGATCACCACAGTCATTGATCATGCCCCTGTAAGGCTCCATTCAGACGTCCGTGTGCGTTTTGCGGATCCGATCCATCTATCAGTGGATCCGTAAAAATCATGCGGACGTCTGAATGGAGCTTTACAGGGGGGTGATCAATGACAGGGGTGTAATCAATGACAGGGGGGTGATCAGGGAGTCTATATGGGGTGATCACCACAGTCATTGATCATGCCCCTGTAAGGCTCCATTCAGACGTCCGTGTGCGTTTTGCGGATCCGATCCATCTATCAGTGGATCCGTAAAAATCATGCGGACGTCTGAATGGAACTTTACAGGGGGTTGATCAATGACAGGGGGGTAATCAATGACAGGGGGGTGATCACCACAGTCATTGATCATGCCCCTGTAAGGCTCCATTCAGACGTCCGTGTGCGTTTTGCGGATCCGATCCATCTATCAGTGGATCCGTAAAAATCATGCGGACGTCTGAATGGAGCTTTACAGGGGGTTGATCAATGACAGGGGGGTAATCAATGACAGGGGGGTGATCAGGGAGTCTATATGGGGTAATCACCACAGTCATTGATCACTCCCCTGTAAGGTTCCATTCAGACGTCCGTATGCGTTTTGCGGATCTGATCCATCTATCAGTGGATCCGTAAAAATCATGCGGACATCTGAATGGAGCTTTACAGGGGGGTGATCAATGACAGGGGGGTAATCAATGACAGGGGGGTGATCAGGGAGTCTATATGGGGTGATCACCACAGTCATTGATCATGCCCCTGTAAAGCTCTATTCAGACGTCCGTGTGCGTTTTGCGGATCCGATCTATCTATCAGTGGATCCGTAAAAATCATGCGGACGTCTGAATGGAGCTTTACAGGGGGGTGATCAATGACAGGGGGGTAATCAATGACAGGGGGGTGATCAGGGAGTCTATATGGGGTGATCACCACAGTCATTGATCATGCCCCTGTAAGGCTCCATTCAGACGTCCGTGTGCGTTTTGCGGATCCGATCCATCTATCAGTGGATCCGTAAAAATCATGCGGACGTCTGAATGGAGCTTTACAGGGGGGTGATCAATGACAGGGGTGTAATCAATGACAGGGGGGTGATCAGGGAGTCTATATGGGGTGATCACCACAGTCATTGATCATGCCCCTGTAAGGCTCCATTCAGACGTCCGTGTGCGTTTTGCGGATCCGATCCTTTTATCAGTGGATCCGTAAAAATCATGCGGACGTCTGAATGGAACTTTACAGGGGGGTGATCAATGACAGGGGGGTGATGAGGGAGTCTATATGGGGTGATCACCACAGTCATTGATCACGCCCCTGTAAGGCTCCATTCAGACGTCCGTGTGCGTTTTGCGGATCCGATCCATCTATCAGTGGATCCGTAAAAATCATGCGGACGTCTGAATGGAGCTTTACAGCGGTGTGATCAATGACAGGGGGGTAATCAATGACAGGGGGGTGATCAGGGAGTCTATATGGGGTGATCAGGGGTGATCAGGGGCTAATAAGGGGTTAATAAGTGACGGGGGGGGGGGTGTAGTGTAGTGTAGTGGTGCTTGGTGCTACTTTACTGAGCTACCTGTGTCCTCTGGTGGTCGATCCAAACAAAGGGGACCACCAGAGGACCAGGTAGCAGGTATATTAGACGCTGTTATCAAAACAGCGTCTAATATACCTGTTAGGGGTTAAAAAAAACACATCTCCAGCCTGCCAGCGAACGATTGCCGCTGGCAGGCTGGAGATCAACTCTCTTACCTTCCGTTCCTGTGAGCGCGGTCGCCTGTGTGCGCGCGTTCACAGGAAATCTCGGCTCACGCGAGATGACGCCTATTGGCGTTAGCGTACCCTGGGGGAGCCGCCGCAATGACGCCTTTCGGCGTTAGCGTGGCGGCAAGCGGTTAAAGACAGTCCTGGTGAGGGACAAAGTTGCAAAGAACTGGGTCCTAAGGCACGCTGGCAAGAATGGCTAGTTGTATGCTTGCTTGCTTACATACTGACATATCCTTACCATCAAGCAATCTGGTGATTTCTGAATAGCCATGCTTTTAGACCATATTTGGCTGAGGAGGTTGAATAGATCTGCCCTTGCTGACTGTGCCCCATCATGCCAGTGCGGCTGTCTGCCTGCCTACTATCATGTCCTGCACGGTATGGCTTTTGCTGCTGCTGGAACCATCATGCTACTGTCGTCTACCTGGATACCATAATGTTCTGTACCATATGGCTGCTGAAGCCATCATGCCACTTCCAATGTCTGCCTGCCTATCATTTTGTTTCGTAACAAAACTACTGTTGCTGCTGCCCTCATGCCACTTCCAGTGTCTGTCTGTCTACCATCATGTTTCATACTGTAAGGCTGCTCCTACCTCCATCATGCCACTTGAATGAGCAAAGTGAGCTTCGGATCCTAGATCCGAAGTCACTTAGCTCAAAACTTCATTTTAATGCTATAAGGAGATTTGTCTCCATACAACATTAATATATATGGCCTCCAGTGAGGTGAAATGAGTTATCACAAAAATCTCACAAGACTTGGGTAAATAACTTCAGCATTAGATTATTAAGCTGGAAAAAAGTTTTAAAACAGGCATCCAAAGTCGGATTGGGTACAGACTGGTAGCTTGGCACCAAAGCCGACTTCCAAACCAAATTTTTAAATAGTTTTCAGGTAAAAAAATATCAAATCCTAAAGTTATTCACCGAAGTCCCGTGAGACTTTGGTGATAACGAATTTCTCGCTGGAGCCCATGTATTTTAATGCTGTATGGAGATGGATCTCTAAACAGCATTAAAACAATGTTTTGAGCGAAGCGACTTTGGATCTAGGACCCGAAGCTAGCTTCATTCCTCCCTAGTCCTAAGATACAGTAAATGAAGATGAAAACTCTGATCACTGGAAGCTAAAGAGAATTCTGTGGTGTAAGTGTAGAGAAATTTGATCTTTTAATAACAGATAATAGTGTGTGTGTGTGTGTGTATTGGAAATAAAGAGAGAGAGAGAGAGAGAGAGAGAGAGAGAGAGAGAGATGTAGCTGTTGTCTAAACCTGGGATGCGTCTTATAGTTAGGTGCCTCTTGTAGTCTGCAAAATACAGTATATAGAGGAGGACTTCACACCTCATTATTTATACTGTAGAAGACACCTCACAGTCAGCACTCACATCTAAGCTCTGTACAAGAATGTACCAAGCGAGGGTAGTAGCTGACATATACACAAAGCACAGCTGTGTACACCCCATGACAAACACAGCTTTGATACATAGCTAACATATATACACACAGCATTGCTATATACAGGGAGTGCAGAATTATTAGGCAAGTTGTATTTTTGAGGATTAATTTTATTATTGAACAACAACCATGTTCTCAATGAACCCAAAAAACTCATTAATATCAAGGCTGAATATTTTTGGAAGTAGTTTTTAGTTTGTTTTTAGTTTTAGCTATTTTAGGGGGATATCTGTGTGTGCAGGTGACTATTACTGTGCATACTTATTAGGCAACTTAACAAAAAACAAATATATACCCATTTCAATTATTAATTTTTACCAGTGAAACCAATATAACATCTCAACATTCACAAATATACATTTCTGACATTCAAAAACAAAACAAAAACAAATCAGTGACCAATATAGCCACCTTTCTTTGCAAGGACACTCAAAAGCCTGCCATCCATGGATTCTGTCAGTGTTTTGATCTGTTCACCATCAACATTGCGTGCAGCAGCAACCACAGCCTCCCAGACACTGTTCAGAGAGGTGTACTGTTTTCCCTCCTTGTAAATCTCACATTTGATGATGGACCACAGGTTCTCAATGGGGTTCAGATCAGGTGAACAAGCAGGCCATGTCATTAGATTTTCTTCTTTTATACCCTTTCTTGCCAGCCACGCTGTGGAGTACTTGGACGCGTGTGATGGAGCATTGTCCTGCATGAAAATCATGTTTTTCTTGAAGGATGCAGACTTCTTCCTGTACCACTGCTTGAAGAAGGTGTCTTCCAGAAACTGGCAGTAGGACTGGGAGTTGAGCTTGACTCCATCCTCAACCCGAAAAGGCCCCACAAGCTCATCTTTGATGATACTAGCCCAAACCAGTACTCCACTTCCACCTTGCTGGCGTCTGAGTCGGACTGGAGCTCTCTGCCCTTTACCAATCCAGCCACGGGCCCATCCATCTGGCCCATCAAGACTCACTCTCATTTCATCAGTCCATAAAACCTTAGAAAAATCAGTCTTGAGATATTTCTTGGCCCAGTCTTGACGTTTCAGCTTGTGTGTCTTGTTCAGTGGTGGTCGTCTTTCAGCCTTTCTTACCTTGGCCATGTCTCTGAGTATTGCACACCTTGTGCTTTTGGGCACTCCAGTGATGTTGCAGCTCTGAAATATGGCCAAACTGGTGGCAAGTGGCATCTTGGCAGCTGCACGCTTGACTTTTCTCAGTTCATGGGCAGTTATTTTGCGCCTTGGTTTTTCCACACGCTTCTTGCGACCCTGTTGACTATTTTGAATGAAACGCTTGATTGTTCGATGATCACGCTTCAGAAGCTTTGCAATTTTAGGAGTGCTGCATCCCTCTGCAAGATATCTCACTATTTTTGACTTTTCTGAGCCTGTCAAGTCCTTCTTTTGACCCATTTTGCCAAAGGAAAGGAAGTTGCCTAATAATTATGCACACCTAATATAGGGTGTTGATGTCATTAGACCACACCCCTTCTCATTACAGAGATGCACATCACCTAATATGCTTAATTGGTAGTAGGCTTTCGAGCCTATACAGCTTGGAGTAAGACAACATGCATAAAGAGGATTATGTGGTCAAAATACTCATTTGCCTAATAATTCTGCACGCAGTGTACACATAACAAACAAAGCTCAGCTACGTATACTGTACATCTCACGCACACACTATTATCTTTACTAAAATATCAAATTTCTCTACACTTACACCACAGTATTCTCTTCCTTCTTTTGGTCTGTTCCACTCATGACTTCATCAAAGGTCCTTTAGCTTCCAATCATCAGATTTTTTATTTCCTTATACTGTATCCTAGGACCTTTCAGAGTGGAGATGGTTGTGTCATACAGATCGGTGTCAGGCAGGGTGAGAGAGAAGTGTGCACACCTCTCTCATTGATCCAACAGAGCAATTTATGAGTACTAAAGAGGCAGTTAGGGAGGTAAATGCCTTAGTGTGTCATCCAACCATATGAAGGCAGTATTTCAGTATTTCTACAAACCGACAAGGAACAACACTAAAAAATATTATATACTGTATATATATATATAGTAAGGGATCACTCTATCTCAGGGGGTCGCAATCAAAGACATCTCGTCAGACAACGGATTTAAAGTCCAAAATTTTCATTTATTTTAACAGCAAAACAAACACCTGCCCATCTGGGCTTTAACTAATACATAGTACCTTTCCCTGACTCATTTCTAATCACAACTTATAGACAGGATCTCAGGCTCCAAGCCTTGGCAGGTCTGCTCACCAAACACAAGTCCATGCATGCAGGATATCTGGCTGAGACCACGCAAAGACTCTGTAGGCCTCTGCTTCTAAGGTTTCTCTTCTCCAGACTGACACACAGAGGGTTGGTTTTATTTCTCCTTGATTACACCAGGCCTCACCTGCGATGACCTTAGGCTAGGGGAAAACATGCCATGGAATGGGAGGGGGACTGGGAAGTCCCCAGGTGCTGCAGAGACCAAAGTTAAGACAAAGGGAGCGGCAGCCGAAGTAGAAAAAGCCACTCAATAAGCAGAGGTCTCTGAAACTGCCACCATAGCTGGGGAAACTACTGCTGGAAAGGAGGAAGAAGTGACCCAAATGCACGTAAAAGAAGCAAGCAGGGGCAGGCATGCTCTGCTGAAGAAGCCCCGCAAAGCAAAGGAGGAAGTGTCTGGACATGACCATGACTGGGAACAGTTCAGTCAAGAGCTGCAGCAGTCCAAGAAAGGACATAAGGCGCATGTGCGGGAGCCAGAGGATCCAAAAAGAGAGAGAGCTCAAAATATACGAGAGTGCATCATCATCACCAGGGAAAGAGTAGAAAAAAGAGTATCTGGCCATTAGATGGGCGCATGAGGCCTTTAGGCAGTTTCTATTGGGCAAGACGTCAGTTTTGGTGATAAACCAAGCTTGGCTGGCATGGGTCTGGCAGAACAAAGGGAAGGTTATAGGCCAGGTGGATGCCCTCTCACCAGACCCCCGTGGTTATGCATGTGTTCACCCTCACAGGCTTGAACAAAGGGGTGGGGGTATGTGAGACAGTGACAGGTCTCACACAGTTTAGAGGCAAGGAAGGGGTGGATAGTGCGGTCCACACCCCTATTCCACCACAGGTGAGACCAGCTGGAGGTACTCAGCCTGGCATAAAGCACCTCCCAGGGTGTCAGCAAGGGGGGAGTGTGTTACCTGTGGACAGAGGCCTGGAGGCTCTGTCTGTGTGGTCTCCGCGGGGCAAGGCTGAGGGACCACAAGGCTGGGAGATAGCCTGAAGTTGTGTGAAAAAGCGACGCCTGGGAGGGTCGCAGGGCCATAGTCAGGCGGACTATTGAGCCCCAATCCCTCACAAGAGACACTGGATTGGAGACAGTGGGCGTACTGTGCCCTGTACAGCCAGGAGACTGTGGGACATTGGCTGAAAAGGCTGCATGTGATCACAGGGTGTGAACGGTGACTTAGGTGAGTCAGGAATTTTGTGTTTAGTTAGAGCCTGGACGGGCGAGTGTTTATTGTTTTGTTTTTGCTGGTGTGGCACAATAAATACAGTGTTTGGACCTGAAACCTGGTGTCCTGAAGCTGTATCTGTGAGAATGATCCCCAGAGAAGAGCTAACCCCCCACAATATATATTATATATATATATTAGCACAAGGACCCGACTTCGCAAGGGGATTATTCTACTATTTTCATTTAATGTTTGTGTGTTTTATAAGATAGACAATGTCCCTCATAACAGTGACCTCTACCTCACCCGGCCCCTTAACAGTCACCTCCGTAGCATCCCACTCCTCAACACTGACCCTCCCACAGTGCCCCACCCCATTAAAATGTGACCTCCACAACACCCCACCTGCCCCCCTAATAAGGACCCCCACAACGACCCGCCCCCTTAAAATTAGCCTCCACAGTACCCCACTACCTTAACTGTGACCTCCACAGTGGACCACCCCTTTTGTGACGTGTATTAGCTGAAAAAGAAAAATATATATTGACCTCTCAGCTGTGCAGTTATCTGTTCTAAAGCCATTTGTGACGTGTGTTACTGGCACAAAAAAGTATTTGCCGTTGTGTGGTGAAGTGAGAAAATTACACTTTGGTTTTTTTTGGGGTGTTTTAATTTCCTATTTATTTATCTATTGGATTTAACAGTATGTCAGACAGAGGAGTGCCATGTCCTGCACAGGGGAGAGGCAGAGGATTAAATGGCGCAGAGGTCGCAGCAGAGTAAGGGGGCGTGGCAGCAGGGGTTGCAGCGAGAAGCCTGAGCTGCCGATGTCATCTAGTGGTCGTGTCTTGACCAGCAACCCAGCGGTTCTTGAATGGTTGACTCAGTCATCCACTTTGTCCCAAGTGACATCAGACACCTTCAGCCAAGAGTTGGTGGCTTCGTCAGAAACAACCCTTAGTTGGCATGGCCTGGGAGCAGGCCCTGTGCCCTCACCTATCCTCAACCTGCCTCTGTCCTTTTCTGTTCCCTCAGCCAGAGAAGTATTATATGCTGTGGGCTCAGCCCCACTATACAGTGAGGACGAGCTACTAGAGGACAGTCAGCAGCTACTAGCCAGCCATGATGTGGAGGAGACATCCGCTGCTTACTCCGCTAGGCGGGCAAGTAGTGATGAGGACAGTGGCGTGGGAGCTGGGTTTGCGAGCAGTCAGGCTCCTGACCTAGAGACCGTTGAGGAGGACATCAGTGATGGGCAGACAGTACTTGATGAAGATGATGTAGCTGATCACACTTGAGAGCCGGGTGACAAAGGGGCTTCATCATCATCGGGAGAAGAGGGTGGCAGCTTGTCCGTGAGGCAGCAGCAGAGCCAGCAAGTCGCTAGCGTGACCGGGAGTCAGAAGGGTGACAGCAGTGGAAGGTCAATAGCCAAACGTGCCCGGGATAGACCACACACTTTGCGGGAGCCTACCTGCCCGGGAAGTAGCAGTGCAGGGGTTCACGGAAGCAGCGGCGTTAACAGTGCGTAGTGTTGGGGGTAAAATCACCTATTCGGTGGTGTGGCAGTTTTTTGTTAAGCCAGAAGAAGAGGTGAACGTGGCCATATGTAGAATCTGTGGGCAGAAGGTGATGCGTGGCCAGGGAGCTTTGCCATAAAGTGACCTGGGAGAACCGTGGCTCTGATGTGGTGGTCCAGCCTGGTTTCAGGCAGTCAAGGCTCCACCACCTGAGATGAAGAGAGCTGTCTGTCCTTTGCATCATCTGCTGGTCCTGATGCTCCTGCTCCTCCTCGTCAGTCATTCCGTCAGCAATTGATCACCAAAGCGATTGCCAAGAGACAACAGTATGCACGCACTCATCCAACGGCGCAGAAGTTGAACGTGCTCCTGTCCTTTTTGCTGGTGCTGCAGTCCCTCCCTTTCCAAGTGGTGGACTCTGCACCTTTCAGAGAACTGATGGCTTGAGCCGAGCCGAGGTGGAGAGTCCCAAGCCAATGTGTGGAGCTGAAACTACTGTACGGTCAGGGAACATATATGTCCTTTACGTTACACTGGGTAGATGTGGTTCCTGCCCAGCCAAACAACTTGGCCCGGTGATGCCGCTTCTGCCTCCACGTTCTCAAGCCGCTGGTCCTGCGACAATGTCTGCCTCTGCCTCCTCAGCCTCCACTGCAGGGACAATTCAAAGTGCCCCACTATCATACCACATGTGCAGGGCACGCCGGTGTCATGCTGTTCTGCATCTCACACAGGGGAGGAACTGCTCCTTGTCCTTCAGCAAGAAATCGAATCCTGGCTTTCTCTGCAACAACTGAAAATCGGAACCATGGTGACCGACAATAGGATAAACATTGTGTAGGAGCTGCGTCAAGGAGGGCTCAGCCATGTGCCTTGCATGGCATACATGTTCAATTTGGTTGTCAAGCGGTTTCTGAAGTCTTCCACCCATCTGAAAGACATCCTAAAAATGGGCATGAAACTTTGCATGCACTTCAGCCACTCTTACAAAGCAAAGCACACCCTCCTTGAGCTGCAGCGATAGAACGGCATCCCCCAACATAGGCTGATATGCGATGTTTCCACCCATTGGAATTCCACCCTCCATATGTTGGACACACTATACGAACAGAGAAAGGCAGAAACAATTTTGTGATGATCCAAGCGGATGGGAGTACTCCCCTGTGTAACTTCAATGTGAGCCTGTTGCAGCTAATGCGTGACACCTGCCGTTTGCTCAGGCCCTTTGAGGAGGCCACGTTATTTGTCAGTCACCAGGACTACGGGAGGAACAATGTCATTCCACTGCTTCATGTCCTGGGACAGATGCTGCTAAATCTGGCTGGTCAGGGGACTGGAGACGTGGTGCCTAGATCTCACTGCCACATGAGCCCTGTGGGGGCTGAACTGGAGGAGGAAGAAGACATTGGAGCACAAGCAATGTGTAGCGAAATGGGTAGTTTTTCTACACAGGTGACAGGAGAGGAGGAGAAGGAGCAGGCAGAGGAGCCACATGGCAATGCGGTAGTGATATCCGAATTGTCACCAGTCGGCAGAGGGATGACTTCTGGCTCTCCACGTTGTTGGACCCTTGCTACCGGTCTATAATGGGGGCCTTTTTTACACCCGCTGAGAGGGAGGACAAACTGAACTACTATAGAGACATCCTATGTAGTCAGTTGGCCGCTGTCTATCTGCGTCATCGTCCATCCTCTCGCAGGTCTGACTGGGGGAACCTCTGCGGCCACATTTCACTGCCATGGCTGCTGGGAGATGGGGTGGCAGGAGCAGTACCAAATCCATCAGCAGCAGCCTGAGTCTACAGTCACTGATGAGCAGCTATTTTCCCCTGCATAGTCAAGAAACTACTCACCAGCAGCTAGCCGTAGAGCAGAACCTGAACCAGCAGGTGGTGGCATACTTGGACAGCACCCTGCCAACCCACATTGAAGATCCGCTGGACTACTGGGCAGCCAAACTGGATTTATGGCGGCAACTGGCTGAGTTTGCCATGGAAAAGTTGTCCTGCTGCAAAGTAGTGTGGCATCAGAGTGGATGTTTAGTGCGCTGGGGGCCATAGTTACGCCAAAAAGAACTCACCTGTCCACCCAAAATGTTGAGAGACTGACCTTTGTCAAGAAGAATCAGGCGTGGATCAGCCAGGATTTCCAACCACCAGTTCCTGATGCATCAGACTAAATCATCCATGGTGCCACACAAACACTTTGAAAAAAAAATAATGTTTCTTCTGGCTACCTGCCTTAGTTACTATTCTGATCCTGCCACACATCTGATGCCAAGTGCTCCTTTTTTCATCCACCATCTTCAGCGGGTAGTGGTGTTGCCACCCACCTCCACACTATGTCACCTTGCCAGTCTGTGGCCTCCTGATGCTACTGCCACCTCCACACTATGTCACCTTGCAACTCTGTCGTCTCCTCATAATGCTGCTGCCACCTCCACACTATGTCACTTTGCCACTCTGTGGTCTCCTCATGCTGCTGCCACCTCCACGCTATGTCACCTTGCCACTCTGTGACCTCCTGATGCTGCTGCCACCTCCACACTGTCACCTTGCCACTCCATGGCTTCATGATGCTGCTTCTACCTCCACACTATGTCGCCTTGCCACTCTGTGGTCTCCTCATGCTGCTGCCACCTCCACATTACATCACCTTGTCACTCTGTGGTCTTCTGATGGTGCCACCACCTCCAGACTCTGTCATTGGGCCATTATGTGGTCTCTTCATGCTGCTTCCACCTCAAAACTATGCCATAGGGCTACTCTGTGGACTTTTCATGCTGTTCCCATCCTCCCCACTTCATGACTGGGCCACTGTTTAGCCTTTTTGGCTTGGCTTACATCATTATTTATTTGATACTTCTTCTGATCTGTCAGAAGGAAGGTAAAATGAGACGCACAACGGATTCTCTCTCTGTAGCAGCTGTAAGGCCTGGTCCCATCAGAATTGGCTTATGATTTGGTAGCTAAAATCGGGAGTGGGTACAAAACACAGAAGACTTGCAAATATTCCGTTCACGTGTCATCTCTGTTTTGCACCCACTCCTGTTTTTTTTTGGTATTAGCAATACTGATGGATTACTGACCAAATGCTGACCGAGTGAAGGCGGATGCTCCACAGATAGGATCTGTTTTTTGGGAGATATTGTTATGATGGATAGAGGAAGGGCAAAATAATCAGTGATGTCAGCTTACCGCTGACACCCTCTCCACTCTGTCGAGGGGGCTCTACTTGTATAAGAGTTTAATAGAATAGGTTCTGTTGACATCTATGTGGAATCAGCTGACAGTGTAAGAGGAGTGCGCTTCTTGGTGCTAACATCGACCTATAAGGCTGAGTTCATTCTTGAGTTATTTGGTCAGTGTTGGCCCCGTGACTGCCCAAAGAAGTGAAGTGTGCAGTGATTCTAGGAGCAATGCCTGCCATCTGCATGTCATATGAAATCACAGTATAATTTCACTACCAAAGCAGACTCCCTATGCGTGTTACTGCAAGTCACATTGTTCTACACCACTATAAAGGCTATCTGCAGCCATGAAAAAGCTTTTTTTTAAACGAAATTCACAGTGAATATATTCGGATTGATTCGCATTCATCTCTAATCTTCATTTTCAGAGTCTTAGGCTGCTGCTTAGAAGAACACATGGCTGGTGTTTTTTGAGACAAGGTTAGAGGAGTCTGGGTATTTATAATGCTTTGAAATTTGCATCACCTGGCCTTTCCAAACGAGGATTGTGAACAAGCCTTAACCCTAACAGGCTATTAAAGGTCTAATTCCTTAGATAAAGTTACTTGAGAGCTCAAATCTCCTTGGGTTCCCATACTTTTGCAAGTATTCCTTTCCTTTTTTTTACTCTAAAACTGTACAGAACCAAAATAATACACTGATATTGCTTAACACCTTGTATACCGGAGATTTATATTTATTCCCGATCTTCCCAGAGCCATAACTTTGTTTTTTTATTTTGCGGGACAAGTTGTACTTTCTAATGTCACCATTTAATATGGCATACAATGTAATGGAAAGTGGGGAAAAATTCCAAATGGGCTGGAATTGGAAAAAAAAAAAATTCCACCACAGTTTTACAGGTTTTGTCTCTATGGCGTTCCCTTTGCGGTACAACTGACCTATGCCTTTTGTTCTCTGGGTCAGAAAAATTACAATCATACCACATTTATATATTTTTTCTTGTGTTTTAATACTGAAGAAGTACAAAACTTTGAATAGATATGTTTTTTTTCTTTTCATCACCATATTTTGACCCCCATAATTTTTTTTTATAGTTCTGTCTATGGACCTGTGTAGAGGCTCATGTTTAAAGCAGGAATGCAGATTGTCCATTTTTTTCATTGACAATCTGTAGTTTTTATGTGATAACTACTTTTATATTTTAATAGTATGCACATTTTGGGACATGGTGATGCCCATGATCATTATGTATTTATTTTTATTTTAATTATGGGGAAAGGGGGAGTGATAAAATTTGTAAAAAAAAAAATTTTAAAAACTTTTTTTTAGCCTCCCCTAGAAGGCTACTATAAGCAACACTGATTTATTTCATTTGTGGTTATTCTTCTTGGTTATATGCTGGGTTTCTTCAGAGAGACCGAGCACTTGAAAGAGAAAGACTGCTCTCCCAATCACTGCATTGGGGAGCCGTTTGTGACCCATAACCCAAAGCATCTAAAGGGTTAAATTTATCCGATCAGCATTATTGCTAGTCGGAGACATTAGCCCCGGACCTCTGCTCTTTGAAACAACAGAGACTCGCCGGCTATGGCTCCCATTGCACTCACCAGCGGGAGGCATATTTAAATCTTGAATGTCCACCGTACATGCATTAGATCTGATAGTGATAAGTTGAGCAAAGCAAACTTCAGATCATAGATCTGAAGTCGCTTTGGTTGAAAATTCATTAGAATGCTGCATGGAGATTTGTCTCCATACAGCACTCAAATGTATGGTCTTCGGCAAGGTGAAAATTAGTTATCTCCGAAGTCTTGCGAGACTTCGGTGAATAACTTCGGACTTTGATTTTTAAACTTAAAAATCATTTTAAAACTTGAATCTGAAGGGCTCTTTCACATGAGCAGATCCCGTGCATTGAATCCGCTACACAAAAGACAGCCAAGCCCCATCCCGGACAGCAGAGACACGGAGCATTAACAAGATTGATAATGCTCCGTGTCTCTCTGTGATCTTTTTACTACAAAATCAGAATGAGATAAAGTTGTCACTTTGATTTTGTAGTAAAAAGATCACAGAGAGGCACGGAGCATTATCAGTAATGGTAATGCTCTGTGTCTCTGCTGTCTGGAACGGGGCTTGGCTGTCTTTCACGCAGCGGACTCCACCTCCTTGGGCACTTTGAAAATTAAAACCAGACTCCCTAGGCACTTTAGAGCTGTTTTCCATATGATTAAAACTTATTTCACTAAAGACAGAAATTACAAACATATGTTTGGCAAGCTTTGGCAATTGCTGGCGATTGCTTATAGTGTAATGGGTGAAAATTTAAACACTAATGGGTGAAAATATGCTGACAGACTCCCTTTTAAACACTCAAATAACCCTTTAAATTTACAGACAAAATGGTGGTTTTTCAGAGCCTGAAAGCTTTAGTTGTTCAAAGCAGCAAAGTTTAATCTGAATTTTATATGTATGAAAACAAACTTTACTTGCAGGACCAATGAATAGAACATTCTGGCAGTGAATTGATTTTCTTTGCAGGGCCTGGGATGTTAATGTTAGATTGCCTCATCATTAACAGAAACATCTATGGCAAAGTTATCAAGAAGACAAGGCAGATATCGATCTTGTTCAATTTGATCATGTGGGTGGAATTAAGATCATAAAAATGATTTCTCCAGACTAATGCACAATTTTATAGCTTCAACTGTTAAAGATTAAATTTGTACATTTACTCATTACATTCATAAATTAAATGCTATTCTCGTTTCTTTAACTAAGCTTCAAATTGAACATGACACTCATAGCAACATAGCTACAAAGTAAGACAGTGAAAAATAACTCCAATTACTTTTAAACCCTCAAAAATAGCACACATCATTTTGTCAATGTGTGTCATTCTCTGGTCAACAAGTAGTATTGTAATGTTTGCAAAATGCAGTTGATCATTAGCAGGAATGCACCATTGGCATACCAGAGTGGTTTATAATCTTGATGTGATGATCCGCAGATTATACAACTTCACATGGAATTTTAAAATACTACATTATGTGCACTTGTGTTGTCCAGAAGAATTTAAAGGGACTTTCCAGGCTCCTGATATTGATGACCTATCCTTATGATAAGTCATTAATGCCCAATTGGTGAGGGTCTAACACTGCACTCCCCCACACACAGCAGTTCCATACAGCTTTTGATGCTGGAACAAACAATTTGAAAGGAAAAGAAAGCACAGCTATGTTTAAAGTCCAGTGGTTATGCCGGGTTTCTGAAGCTTAGCTCACATTCACTTCAGTAGGAGCTGAGCTACAGTAAGCCAGCACAACCAATACACTTTAAACAGAGCTGTGGTTCCTGTTACATTGAAAGTACTAGTTCCAGCACCAGAGGCAACGGCTATGTGCACACCATCCAGGATGTGCCACAAACCAACAAAAATATACCCAGTTACTAAATCAAATATAACTGGGTGCAGATGCTAATAATCAGCAGTTCTGGAACCAAAACTTAAAAAAATACTGGTAATAAATTGGATAGATTTTACCAGTTAGTAGAAGCTGCTTGAAGTCCTCCAGTGGCGGAAATGCACCTTATAGCAATCTACAAGGGGGTTAGAATATATGACTCTTGCCCTAGAATTTCCTGTCAGAACTAGCGTGCCCTAATAACCTCCTAATTACAGAGTCATTGCTCTCACAAGGCCAGTCTAGTTAGGAACCTCTGCCTGATATTGAGGCCCTTAACATCCCTACCTCGGGGTGATGGTATAAATCCCTAAGGGTAGAGTAATCTGATAATATTTCATCCATTATAAAGTAATCAGCCAACCCACCAGGATAGTGCGTATGGCAACAAAATATTACAGGGAAACCTAGCTATTGTTCACCTAAAGCAGTGTGTGCACATGGGAGGCGGTATCTGTCAGCAGCGGGGAACACTGCACCACCCATTTAAGTACCTGAAAAGGCATGCTTTCCTCCTCTGCTCCAGTGGCCCCGGTGATGTCACAAAAGGACAGCAAACACTCAACAGTGTATCTTGAACTTTTTATTTTATTCCAATGCCAGGGTAGGGGAGAAGAGGAAGCTAAACGCGTTTCGGAGCCTAATAGTGGGTCCCCTTCATCAGGAGAAGATATCTGCAGGAATAAAAGAAAAAGTTCAAGATACACTGTTGAGTGTTTGCTGTCCTTTTCTGACATCTCTACAGGCGACCCAGGCGCAGGAGGTGTGGTGTGGGTGTCTTGAGCTTTATCCCACATTACTCTCCTAGGTGAAGTGAGTCACTAACAATTTGGCTTTGATTCTATATGGTTTTAAATTAATATTTGATTTTATATGAATCTATTTTGATTGTAACACATAATTTTCTATAGGTGTAAGTATTGCTACTCTATATCTCTATCCTTTGAGATACAAGGAAACAAGTCTATATAGATTACATTATACGGGTCTCTATGATCCACCTCATAGCCTTTATCTGATTATCTCCTAGGGAATTTGGCGCCTCCTCTTTTGGTCTTTTTTAGCATGTTTCACGCACCACTATCCTCATTCTCTATCACCTACCCTGAGTTCTCTAAGGCTAGGTTGAGACCATTGGCAGCCTGCCCACCTATGTTTTACTAAGAAATATATTTGTATAATATAATTTTTTCTTATTTAAATGTATATTTTTCATATATTGTTCTTTTTTGCCTTCCCTTTGGCGCCCTGCTAAGTTATTCCGGGACCCTCTACCTGAAGGCCCAGCGACTAACACTCTTTTTTTCTTTTCCTGTCCCGGATGTCACAAAAGCCAGGCGGCCGGAGAATACACTAGAGGAGGGGTGTGGCTGAAGGAGCGATGTAGCTTGGGAGCTTCTAAGTAACAACAGCCCAACAAGCTTAAATCACTCCCTCATATAGAGCTAATTAATGCCCATATTAAGGTAAAAACTGTATAATAGCAAAAGGCAACCGGGTACATTTATTGGCTGGATTATATTATTCCTATGGAACAAGAAATTTGATTGAATAAATGAGAAGTTTAGTTGTTTGTTTAGACTATGGGTATTAGGTGTCTTAACTTTACAAATTCACCACATCTCTCTTTGAAGGATCTGTTTATCCTAATCACCTCCTCTAGGTGAACGACATACTAGTTCAATACCCTTAAATTTAATTGAATGGGTATTCCATTCATGTTCTTCATTAATATGTCTCACTACAGGTGTATCTCTCTTATTGCGGACATCCCCCAGATGTTCCCCAATACGACGGCAGAAATCCCTACAGTTTTTCCCACATATTGAAGGCCACAGTCGCAGGTGATCTGATAGATCACACCCTTCGTGCGATGGTTGATAAAGTCACGGATGTGATGGGTATTGATTGTGTCAACAGCTGTAAAGGTTTTACCTGTGTGTAGAAAGTTGCAGTCGATAACATCCCTTGACTGGGGTATCTAGCCATTCGAGTCACGTGCTCCATATACACTCACCTAAATAATTATTAGGAACACCTGTTCTATTTCTCATTAATGCAATTATCTAGTCAACCAATCACATGGCAGTTGCTTCAATGCATTTAGGGGTGTGGTCCTGGTCAAGACAATCTCCTGAACTCCAAACTGAATGTCAGAATGGGAAAGAAAGGTGATTTAAGCAATTTTGAGCGTGGCATGGTTGTTGGTGCCAGACGGGCCGGTCTGAGTATATCACAATCTGCTCAGTTACTGGGATTTTCACGCACAACCATTTCTAGGGTTTACAAAGAATGGTGTGAAAAGGGAAAAACATCCAGTATGCGGCAGTCCTGTGGGCAAAAATGCCTTGTGGATGCTAGAGGTCAGAGGAGAATGGGCCGACTGATTCAAGTTGAAGAGCAACGTTGACTGAAATAACCACTCGTTACAACTGAGGTATGCAGCAAAGCATTTGTGAAGCCACAACACGTACAACCTTGAGGCGGATGGGCTACAACAGCAGAAGACCCCACCGGGTACCACTCATCTCCACTACAAATAGGAAAAAGAGGCTACAATTTGCACGAGCTCACCAAAATTGGACTGTTGAAGACTGGAAAAATGTTGCCTGGTCTGATGAGTCTCGATTTCTGTTGAGACATTCAAATGGTAGAGTCCGAATTTGGCGTAAACAGAATGAGAACATGTATCCATCCTCTGATGGCTACTTCCAGCAGGATAATTCACCATGTCACAAAGCTCGAATCATTTCAAATTGGTTTCTTGAACATGACAATGAGTTCCCTGTACTAAAATGGCCCCCACAGTCACCAGATCTCAACCCAATAGAGCATCTTTGGGATGTGGTGGAACGGGAGCTTCGTGCCCTGGATGTGCATCCCTCAAATCCCCATCAACTGCAAGATGCTATCCTATCAATATGGGCCAACATTTCTAAAGAATGCTATCAGCACCTTGTTAAATCAATGCCACGTAGAATTAAGGCAGTTCTGAAGGCAAAAGGGGGTCCAACACCGTATTAGTATGGTGTTCCTAATAATTCTTTAGGTGAGTGTATAGATCCAAAGTCGATTTGTTCAAAAACTTCGATTTAAATACTGTATCCGTACAGCATCTGCTTTGTGGAGCCAAACTTCATTTTACCCGAAGTCGCGCAAGGTATTTCTAACTGAGTCTTTAAAAACATTTCAAAATAGGAATCTGAAGTCCGATTTGGTATTGAGGTACCAGCCGGTACTCAGCCTGACTTCGGAGTCCTATTTTAAAATGTTTTTTAAAGACGCAGATAGAAATACCAAACTAATTCATCAAAGTTTTGCGCAACTTTGGGTGTAATGAAGTTTGGCTCCACGGAGCCAAAACATTTCAATGCTGTACAGAGACAGCATAAAAATAGAAGTTTTTTCGAAAATATGGATTTCGGATCAATCATCCGAAGCTCAATTTGCTCAAGACTACCGGGGACCAATAACCTCCTTAAATTAGGATCCATTAGAAGTGTAACTTGTAATATCCATCAAAATTTATTACCATTATTTTTGATGTTTTGGCTCCAGAACTGCAGATTATTACTACCTGCACTCAGTTATATTTGATTTAGTAACTGGGTAAATTTTTGTGGCACATCCTGGATGGTGTGCCCATAGCCGTTGTGTACAGTACCTGCTATATGAAATTTTAGACTTATTTTTAATTAAAAGTTATGTTTTATAATTTTGACTACCCCCTATGTAGGTTACATGTAGAGATGAGCGAATTTCTTCAAAATTTGATTTGGTTGCTTCACCGAATAAAATAAAAAAATTTGCTTTGTGACAAATTACTTAGTCATGAAGCGCATTTTTTTGTAAGTAGCGGGTGCTATGACAGGGAGTGCTATTTACAGAGTAAAATTAACAATAAAAAACTATTACATCAAACTTACCATTTGCTTGCGACGGGCCGGCCGTGCAGCGCGAGATGACGTCATCACGCCGTCTAGTTTGGTGACGTATGAAGTAATCTCGCACCGCACAGGATTCCGGCCGAGATCTTCAAGCAAGATGGAGGCTGGCGGACCGTCACGAGCAAATGGAGGCGGTAAGCTTGAATTTTTAGTTTTTTTATACTATTTCAGGATAAATCAATTCACTGACACGAAGCACAAGGAAATTCGGCTTCTAGGCGAATCAAATTTATCCTGAAATTCGGATCAAATTCCACTTAGTGGGATTCGATTAGCTCATCTCTAGTTATATGCAATCACTTTTCCAATTGCTTCTCCTTCGGATGAGGCTGCCTCATGTTAGTTACTATGGAGAGCCTGCCCAGGCAGGGCTCCATAGGGGGTCATTTATCTAACTGGTGTAAAGTAGAACTGGCTTTGTTACCCATAGCAACCAATCAGATTCCACCTTTCATTTTGGACAGCTCCTTTGGAAAATGAAAGGAGGAATCTCAATGTTTGCTATGGGCAACTAAGCCAGTTCTACTTTACACCAGTTTGATAAATGACCCCCTTACTGAAAATCTCATAAAGAGATGAGAAAAGCAATCTAATGATTGCTTTTTATAGTTCCCTAGGGGAACTATTAAAAAATGTAAAAAAAAATAAATAAATAATGGTTTAAAAAAAATATATATATATATATTTTAATAAAATATATACAAATTCAAATCACCCCCTCCTCTTTCGCCAAAATAAAAATACATAAATAATATAAAAAATCCATATCATGGGCATCGCCACATGCAAAAAAGGCCGTACTATTAACATATAAAAATATTTATCCCTTATGGCAAACGGCAAAATGGAAACAAAAAGTCAGAATGGCCGATTCAACGTTTTCTAGTTTCTCCCACAAAAACAATAAAAAGTAATCAAAAAGATATACACACCCTAGAATAGTATCAATGAAAATATAGATTGACCTGCAAAAAATGAGCCCTCACACAGGTTCGTACACATAAAAATAAAAAGTTATTGGGGTCATAATATAGCAATGCAAAATAAAAAAATTTGGTTTTTTCAAAAGTTTTTGTGACGGACTAAATAGTCACTGGGGCTGCTGGAGAAGCCTGAGGGCTAGCCTCCTTCCTACGGACTATGGACCCAGAACTATGAAGACCCCCTCAGACCTTTTGGGGTTATAAGGAACTATGAACTCTGATTTATGCGTGGAATTTATATGCCACATATTTCCAATTGCCCATTAAAGGGGCAGGGTGTGAATTCAGCAACACAACAAGGGTTAACTCTGCACTGAGACTTTCACTGATTGTGTTAGTGATGGGATTAAGATAGCTGACTCTAGGAGGAGCCGACTCCTAGATGAGTAGATCACCCTATGATACACTCAGGAGATAATCCCATCACATGTGTCTCCTCTCTCCCTATTCATTCATTATGGGGGGGAATGTCTGTTTGCATGTTGTTCATGGTTGATTGATTTATGTTATTAGACTTCTTGAACTGTATATATACTGAGTTGGTCTTCAATAAAAGGAGTTCCCGTTTTGGCCTTCAACATAGTGCCTCGTCTCATGTGTGTGGGGATTGTGTGTACGGATTGCTCATGTGTGTGGGGATCGCTGTATACTCCCCTGGCTATAAGCCCTAGATCTTGTAAGAGCTGTTTCTGTTCCTTGTTCCTGTGGTGGTTACGGTGTCGAGTGGAGTGCTTGGAGCCCTTGGGAAGCACTAGGAGCATCCATCAATGGAGGTACCCAGTCGGGGTGAGAGGAGATCCGTTACAGTTTTTAATTATTTTTCAGTATTAAAACACAAAAAAAAACTATACATGTGTATAGTAACTGTATTAAAAGCCAGAAAATAAAAGTAACAGCCTGGTTTTACCGCATAGGAAACCCTGCCCTCCTCCCATAAAACTGTAGCGGATTGGTGTCTTTTTTTTTTTTTTATAATTCCACCCCATTTGGATTTTTTTCTCCGCTTCCTACCACATTGTTTCTCAGAGTAAAAAAATGCTCACCTTCTCCCTAACTGTAACAAGCTCCACAGCGATTAGCATACAGGGTGGGAAAACCGGAACAGGAGGGGCACAGCAGGGGAATGGAGCAGCCCATCCGAAAAATCAAGCGATATCACATCTCCTCAATATGCCTTACATTGATTATAATGTAATTTCAGGACTGTTTAAAGGTCCTCTTTAAGAAAGCCTTTATTTGTAAAACTTTAGTTTGGAAGGTTTCAGGGACAGCACAGGGACAGTGTAGGGAGATAATAGGGAGACCATAGAAAGAGTGCAGGGGCTACAGAACAGTGCCCCCCTTGGTTAATAGATAAGCAGTTTTATTACACCTTGTGGCACAAATTGGTGTGAAAAAGCTGTCTAATACTACTGCTATTGTGGTACCCACATTGTTTTATACACACGGAATTCTATAATGCCTTGATTCTCTAATTGGGGTGAAATAGCAGTCTAATACTACGGCTTTTAGGTTGTTCACATTATTTTATACATAAGAAGTTCCATTAGGACTTGATTCTGTAACTGGGGTGAAATAGCACTCTATTTTTTATGTATTTGGCTTTACACCTTGTTTTTTACATAAGTAATTCCACTACGATCCATTTTTTGGGGTTGTTCTTGTGATGGATCAGAAGAAAGGAAAAATAAACAGCGACATCAACACAAACGTACTGCTGACACCCTCTCCACTCTTTCAGGGGGGCTCTACTTGTATAAGCGTTTAAAAGAATAGGTTCTGTAGAAATCTATGTGGATTCAGATGACGACGGTGTAAATGAGTGCGCTCTTTCACTATATAGTAGAATCTTGGGCCACTGCACGGTTCTTTATATCTGACTAGTGATGAATAAGCATGCTCGGCCGAATACCTGTTTGGCTCGAGCATCGCTATGCTCGGCACATGGCGGTACTAGCAGCCAATAAACATGCAGGTAAGTACTGCCATCACTGTAATGCCAGTAGTCATGTTGGATGCTGACATTACAGTGATTGGCTGGCCGGAATGCGTCATCGGGTGCAATATAGCACCCAAAGACGAGGGTTTGGCTCATTGCGAGTCAGGGAGAGCTGCGCTTAGCAAGGGACAGATAGTGTAGGGAGATTGTGATCGCAATATATTTCAGTGAATAACGTTTCAAAGACCCAAAAGTCCTTTTAAGGAATATTGTGTGTGGTGGCAATTTAATTGTGCAAAGTTGTACTTGAATTTATTTGTTTATACTTTGCGAAATAGCGATTCTTTTGCTATATAGAAGGTGTCTGCAGTGACTTGTGACATCTGTGCAGCAACACCTTCTGTGTGTCAGGGGCAGAGATAGGAAGAATATTAGTGAAAACAATAATTTTTTTTCCCATAATCCACATTTTTGCTGTCAACGGTGTAATCCGTGAATTGTGTGATCTGCGATTCAATACCTTGTGTGGTTGTCAGGCCTAGATGTAGGGAAAAAATTTAAAATACAGAAAACTGTTTTTCTCCCATAAGCTATCCACATTTTTGCTGTCAACGGTGTAATCCGTGAATTGTGTGATCTGTGCTTCAACACCTTGTGTGGTTGTCAGGCCCAGATATAGTGAAACATATAAATATAAACTACATCAGAAAACAGTGTCTGTACCGCAGATTTCAATAATCTGGGCCTAAAATAATATCCATATTCTGTGGTGTTCTGTGACATATACAGTACGCCATCTGAAAACTGTTTCTTTAGGGCAAATTCCAATAATCTGGGCCTTATATATTGTCCATAGTCTGTGTGTTTCTGTGACATATACTGTCCTGCATCCAAAAACTCTTTCTTTAGGGCAAATTTCAATAATCTGTGCCTAATATAGTGTCCATATTCTGTGGGTTTCTGTGACATATACTGTCCTGCATCCGAAAACTGTGTCTTTAGCGGACTGTAAAAAATCTGCGCCACATCTAGTGACAAAACCATTAATATGAAGAAGGCAAGCACTAAGGGACGGGGAAGTGGGCGTGATGCTGATGGTGCATGCAGAGGATTGCTGAAGATAATGCTTCCAGTCAGTTAAGCACCACCCACTCTTCCACCAAGTCCAATCTCTGTAGCCAAGAGACTGGTCAACCGAATCCTCTCTCTGATCATCCTTCCTCCCACCATGGAGAGTCTTGCCAAACGAGTGATGCCACACTCGGATATTCCGAGGAGCTCTTTCTAGCGCCACTATTACATTTGGCCCTCGCACCCAGCATGCTTGAAGAGGGACCTGAGATATTGTGCCCTGATTCCCAACCTCTTGAGCCTTCACAGTCTCAAGAAGATGACGGTGGTGAACGGCAATCATTCGTTCACAAGGTGGATGAGGATGAGACACAGTTACCAATCACTGAGGTTGTGGTTAGGTCAAGTCAGGAGGATGAGCAGAGTGAGGAAGTGGAAAAGGAGGTGGTTGACAATGAGGGCACTGACCCAACATTGGAAGGGGAAAAGCCGAGTGAGTACAGCAGTACATAGGGGGAAGGACTCGTAGCACAGCAACAGGCTGGAAGAGGCACTGGGGTTGCAAAAGGGAGAAGTGGGCACACACCAAACAGGCCGGCAACCGTTACACCGAGCACCCCTATGCATAAATCTACCTTGCCATGTGGTAGGTGTTCCGCAATATGGCCCTTTTTTGAGGAAAGAGCAGACGACAAAAGAGTGGTAGTTTGCAACCAGTGCCATACCAAAATGAGCGGGGGCGTGAACCCTAGCAACCTCACCACCACCAGCATGATCCGCCACATGGCATCCAAGCGCCCTAATAAGAGGGCCAAACACCTGGGTCCACAAACTGGGTCTGCGGGTTACACCACTGCCTCCTCTTCGCCTGTGTTACGCACTGCTGGCCAATCCCCTGTCGAAGGCACAGGCCCAGATGCCCTTCGCCCTGCACCTGGACTTTTGCAAGCACTATCAGCAACAACATCCACTTCCCTGTCCCAGCGCAGCGTCCAAATGTCCATAACACAGTCACTTGAACACCAGCGCAAATACCCACCCACCCACAGGCCATAGCACTAAATGCGCAACTTTCAAAATTACTGGCCCTTGAAATGTTGTCATTTAGGCTTGTGGACACTGAGGCCTTCTTCAGCCTGATGTCGGCGGCCATCCCTCGGTACGCAGTCCCCAGCCGCCACTATTTTTCACGGTGTGCAGTGCACGCCTTACACCAGCATGTGTCCCAGAACATCACCGGCGCCCTGACCAACGCAGTTACTGGGAAGGTCGACTTCACCATGGACACATGGACAAGAGTTGGTGGCCAGGGATGCTACATTTCCCTGATGGCACACTGGGTGAATGTTGTGGAGTCTGGGAGTGAGTCGTACCCTGGGATGGCACAGGTGCTACCCACACCCAGGATTGCGGGCCCTACATCCATCAGGGTCTCCGCCAGCAGTTATGTTACTGGCTCCAATCCCCACTTCTCCTCTTCCTCCTCCTCCACTTCCACCAACAGCAGCAGTCAGCCATTAGTCGCTAGCTGGAAGCAGTGTAGCACTGCTGTGGGTACGCGTCAACAGGCCGTGCTGAAGTTGATCTGTTTAGGGGACAAACAGCACACCACCGCAGAGCTGTGGCAGGGTATAAGGGACAAGACCAAGCTGTGGCTCTCCTCACGCAACCTACAACCAGGCATGGTTGTGTCTGACAATGGCCGTAACTTGATGGCGGCTTTGGAGCTCGGCAACCTGACACACATCCCATGCCTAGCCAACATCCTAAACTTAGTGGTTCAGCGGTTTATCAAAACCTACCCCAATTTGCCAGAGCTACTAGTGAAGGGGCGCCGCGTGTGTGCCCATTTCCGCAGGTCGTCCACAGCTTCAGCCGGTCTGTCAACGCTGCAGCAGTACTTGCGGCTTCCAGCTCACCGACTGTTGTGCGACGTGAGCACGTACTGGAATTCTACGTTCCACATGTTGGCCAGGCTTTGTGAGCAGCAGAGGGTAGTTGTGGAATACCAGCTGCAACATGGTTGTCACCTTTCGAGTCAACTGCCACTATTCACAAGCGAGGAGTGGGCATTGATGTCAGACCTCTGTGAGGTTTTAAAAAACTTTGATGAATCCACACAGATGGTTAGTCACGATAACGCTATTATCAGTGGAACCATCCCACTGCTGTGTCTACTCAAATGATCGCTGCTCACAATTAAGGACAACACTTTGAATGTGGCAGATGAGGAAATGGGGGAGGACATTACACAGGGTGATAGCCAGCCCACCCTTAGTTTATCTTCTCATCGCGAATTGGACCATGAAGAGGAGGAGGAGGAAGGAGCTGGAGACAGTTGCCTCTGCTACAGAGGGTAGTACCCATTAAACTTTAATTCCATCTGTTCAAAAGAGGAGAAGGGTGAGGAGATGGAGAGTCATCCTGATGTCGACATTGACGTCTTGCCTGTTGGTACTCTTGCACACATGGTTGACTTCATGTTAGGCTGCCTTTCCAGTGACCCTCGCTTTATACGCATTTTAGATAACACGGATTACTGGGTGTTCACCCTTCTCGACCCCCGCTACAAAGATAACTTCTCACCTCTCATTCCTATCGTGGAGAGGACTAGTAAAACGGTGCAATACCAAAAGGTTTTTGTTGAGAGATTGCTCCAAAATTTTCCATCTGACAACGCTGGCGGCAGAGTCCGTACTTCCTTAGGCAACCAAGGAAGGCAGACAAGGGGAACACACAGCAGTTCCAACAAAGGCAGGGCAGCACTCTCCAAGGCATGGGACACTTTCATGACACACCGCCATCAACCTCACCCTTAAATGCGGCCTAGTGGTACAAGGAGGGAAACGTTTTGGAAGATGATGAAGGAGTACATAGCAGACCGTGTCAGCATAGAAACATAGAAACTAGTGATGAGCGGCAGGTGCCATATTCGATTTCGACGAAATTCGGGAATATTCGATAGAATATTCGTTTTATATTCGTCGAAATCGAATATTCGTCATTATTCTTGTTATCGCGATTAATATGCGATTTAAATAATCGCATATTGCGATTTTAACTTAAAGGCTACTCTCCTATTGAAATAGCAATTTGATTATTTCAAGTTATAATAATCGAATTTCGATTTTAACTTAGCACTGCTATATTCCATATTCGTTAATTCTAGCCTAATATGGAATATAGCAGTGCTAAGTTAAAATCGAAATTCGATTATTATAACTTGAATTAATCGAATTGCGATTTCAACTTGGACCTGGTTTACTATGGTTGGCTTGGTAGAATTAGCGAATATGACGAATGTATTCGTCATATTCCACAAAACGAATATAACGAATGTATTTGTCATATTCCACAAAACGAAGCTAACAAAGTATTCTGCATCTTCGTTTTAGCTACCTATTCATCAACTTCGCTAATTCTAGCAATCATATAGGAAAGTTTACTATAGAGACAGCTAAATTTAATTCGCTATGCGATTATATTACTTAGCTTTTTTTATATAAATAGAATAATTATAATAATTATCAGGTATTATAATTATTCAATTTTTTTTTTTAAAAAGCAGTCATATAATCGCATAGCGAATTAAACTTAGCTGTCTCTATAGTAAACTTTCCTATATGATTGCTAGAATTAGCGAAGTTGACGAATAGGTAGCTAAAACGAAGATGCAGAATACTTCATTATCTTCGTTTTGTGGAATATAACGAATATATTCGTCATATTCGCTAATTCTACCAAGCCAACCATAGTAAACCAGGTCCAAGTTGAAATCGCAATGCGATTAATATAACTTAAAGTAATCGCATGGCGATTTCAACATCCGTCTCCCATTGACTTTCAATGTAAAGTCAGGAGTCCCCTATTAATATACCATCAGATCGGAGTTTTCTCCAATCCGATGGTATATTTTAACTTGAAGCGTCCCCATCACCATGGGAACGCCTCTATGTTAGAATATACCATCGGATTTGAGTTACATTGTGAAACTCAGATCCGACAGTATATTCTAACACAGAGGCGTTCCCATGGTGATGGGGACGCTTCAAGTTAGAATATACTGAGAACTGTGTACATGACTGCCCCCTGCTGCCTGGCAGGTGCTGCCAGGCAGCAGGGGGCAGACCCCCCCTCCCCCCTGTATTTAGCTCATTGGTGGCCAGTGCGGACCACCTCCCCTGTATTGAATGTGACCAGTGCAGCCCCCCTCCCTCTATATTCATTGGTGGCCATTGCGGATTCCCAGTATTAAATTAGACCAGTGCGGCCTCCCCTCTCCCCCCCCCAATTAAAATCATCCCCCCCCCATCATTGGTGGCAGCGGAGCGGCAGTTCCGACACTACTCAGTAACCCTTACTGATGGGTTCCTTGTTTTCAGTAAGATGAAGCGGTTTGTACGCTTAGGACAACCCATTTTATTAAAACGGTCCTCGATGGCAAGTTGATCATTACTGGAACCCCAAATTAGCCATATCTATGGGGGAACCCGGCACCAAGTGTTTAATACACCTGCTGCAACACCACGAGGGAAACAAAGCACTACACAGTCAAAATCAATGATGGATTGTAGACTGCAGTCCATGTTCTGGTGTGGTGCATGTGGAAGGGAGTAGGTTCCACAAGTAGTTCATAGCCGAAGACATTTCTGGTACTCGCTTCTCTCTGTAAATTTTGTAAAAGGGTGTCTGTCAACTCCAAAGTAAGCATACCGACATGTAGGGTACGTTCCACAAAACATAACCATACCTTTTTTCTAAACATCCAGTCCTCTAATCTAGAGAAATGCTTCTTTTTACTGCTATACTGTTATATAAATGAGGTTTTCGTTGCACCACGGGCGGGGCTGCTCCATTTAGTGTACCTGGGTTTCTCCGAGTCATTACTACGGGCTCCGAAATATCAGGGACTGTCAAACAAGAGGGAGAAGCCTAAATGGTGTTGGTAGTGGAGTGATAGTGCACCAAATTGAGCAGTACTTCCCCCACAGTGCACCGAATACCTTATTTGCATAAAAAAGGATTTCTCATTAGAAATTTTCACAAGAATGATATTGTTATGCTTCGGAGCACCTACCCTACATGGCATCATGCTGACCTTGAAAGTGATTTTGGCGAATTCCCAGTATTAAATTAGACCAGTGCGGCCTCTCCTCTCCCCCCCCCCCTAATTGAAATCATCCTCCCCCCCCCCATCATTGGTGGCAGCGGAGTGGCAGTTCCGATCGGAGTCCCAGTTTAATCGCTGGGGCTCCGATCGGTTACCATGGCAGCCAAGACGCTATTGCAGTCTTGGCTGCCATGGTTACTTAGCAATAAATAGAAGCATTATACTTACCTGCGAGCTGCGATGTCTGTGTCCGGCCGGAAGCTCCTCCTACTGGTAAGTGACAGGTCTGTGCTATAGGCACAGACCTGTGCTCAACACTAATAGAAACATAGAATGTGTCGGCAGATAAGAACCATTTGGCCCATCTAGTCTGCCCAATATACTGAATACTATGAATAGCCCCTGGCCCTATCTTATATGAAGGATGGCCTTATGCCTATCCCATGCATGCTTAAACTCTTTCACTGTATTTGCAGCTACCATTTCTGCAGGAAGGCTATTCCATGCATCCACTACTCTCTCAGTAAAGTAATACTTACTGATATTACTTTTAAACCTTTGCCCCTCTAATTTAAAACTATGTCTTCTTGTAGCAGTTTTTCTTCTTTTTTAAATATTCTCTTTATGTATTTAAAAGTTTCTATCATATTCCCTCTGTCTCGTCTTTCTTCCAAGCTATATAGGTTAAGGTCCATTAATCTTTCCTGGTAAGTTTTATCCTGCAATCCATGTACTAGTTTAGTAGCTCTTCTCTGAACTCTCTCCAAAGTATCAATATCCTTCTGGAGATATGGTCTCCAGTACTGCGCACAATACTCCAAATGAGGTCTCACTAGTGCTCTGTAGAGGGGCATGAGAACCTCCCTTTTTCTACTGGTAATGCCTCTCCCTATACACCCAAGCATTCTATTAGTATTTCCTGCTGCTCTATGACATTGTCTGCCTACCTTTAAGTCTTCTGAAATAATGACCCCTAAATCCCTTTCCTCAGATACTGAGGTTAGGACTGTATCACTGATTTTATATTCTGCTCTTGGGTTTTTACACCCCAGGTGAATTATCTTGCACATTAAATTTTAGTTGCCAGATTTTTGACCATTTCTCTAGTTTTCCTAAATCCTTTTCCATTTGGTGTATCTCTCCAGGAACATCAACCCTGTTACAAATCTTTGTGTCATCAGCAAAAATACACACCTTACCATCGAGGCCTTCTTCAATTTCGCTGATAAAGATATTAAACAATATGGGTCCCAAAACAGATCCCTGAGGTACCCCACTGGTAACAAGACCATGGTCTGAATATACTACATTGACTACAACCCTCTGTTGTCTGTCCCTCAGCCACTGCCTAATCCATTCAACAATATGGGAGTCCAAGCACAAAGACTGCAATTTATTCATAAGCCTTCTATGTGGGACAGTATTAAAAGCCTTACTAAAGTCTAGACAAGCGATTTCTACTGCACCTCCGCCATCTATTATTTTAGTCACCCAATCAAAAAAATCAATAAGATTAGTTTGACATGATCTCCCTGAAGTAAACCCATGCTGTTTTTCATCTTTCAATCCATGGGATTTTAGATGTTCCACAATCCTCTCCTTAAGTATGGTTTCCATTAATGTCCCCCCTATTGATGTCAGGCTTACTGGCCTATAGTTGCCCGATTCCTCCCTACTACCTTTCTTGTGAATGAGCACAACATTTGCTAATTTCCAATCTTCTGGGACGACTCCTGTTACCAGTGATTGGTTAAATAAATATGTTAATGGTTTTGCTAGTTCACCACTAAAAATCGCTTTCTCATTTTCTCCAGGTCCACTGCACCAGCTGTTCATGTAGGTTTGGCCCCTCCATTGTGACCATATTCAGGTCTGTTTGTATTTTAGAGGTCTCACCTTATATTACATTCTCTTCATGTTTCACATTGATATTCTCATATGCTGGTTTTCATTATTTGTGCCTATGGTGGGGCAATTCAGTGGACCTGTATGTGCTGGTTACATAATATTTATTGCATACCGCACTTTGCTCTAATTGTATACAATTTTTTAATGTGTCTGTTGGTGTGTCTAATAAACTTTATATACTTTTTATACTGATTCATTGTCGGATGTGCATTTATGGGGTGGTTCTGTTGACCCTCTCTTGGGTTAGGTCTTATTGGTTCATATATAATATAACAATCATATAACATCATTATATCCCCCCCCACCCATTGGCTGTCGTCCCCTCCGTTCAGTTAAATGTGTCATAATAACAAAATTAAATAATGTATAGCTACACAGCTCTGCGTGCAACTCTCCGTTTCCTTTCAATATCCTCATATATTTTAATTTGTTGTAAATGTAAACCCCACTCCCTTGACGAGGGCAGGGAGACAGAGCCCCAATACTTGACCAATATAGCTTTCGCTACCATCAATCCTCTCATCCAAATCCGTCTAACCTGGGGCGGAACTTCCGTCTCTGAGCCATAATCTCCAAAGATCACTATCAAGATCCCTGGGTTATAGTTCATTGAAGATTCCTTTTGTAGGGCAGAAAAAACCTCATCCCAATATTTTCTTATTTTATTACAGCTCCAAAGCAAATGGACATAGTTCGCATTTACATATCCACACTTAGGACAGGAACAATCCCGGTCCTTATTTTGGAGAAATTTCCCTTGGGTTTTGGGCGTATAATACAATCTATGGAGAATCTTAAATTGGATTAGCCTATGGGCACTGGAAACTGTCGCCTTTTTCACATTCCTATAGATAGTAGGCCACTGTAGTGGGGGGCAATTCAGCTCTTGCTCCCACTTGATAGGGCTTTTAAAGGCGTTACAGTTGCCAGTGCCGTTCGAAGTTTAGCGTATAAACTAGATAATTTCAACTTCACGTCCTTCTGAGCATCACAATAATCAAAAAATATATTTTCTCGTGGAAAAATACGACCCCTATCCCTAGAAGCTTCAAATATGTGTTTCAATCGTGCATAATTAAAAAAAATCTAATGGTGAACTATCGGAAAAATCGAATTCCAAAAATGACTTAAAACGACCTGCATGGAAAAGGTGAGACACCCTATTGATACCCTTTCGTGTCCAATATCCAAAATCTGTAATTTTGAAGAATTCCTCCAGCCCCCTGTTCCCCCACAGAGGGGTAAAAGCGAACGGATCGGAGACTTTAAGGATCTCCTTCAACCTATTCCACACCCTCTGAAGTGAGCAAGGGATCAGCAAGGACCTCTCAATTCCCATAGACCCAGTCTCCAAACATGCAAATATGTTTTCTATTGGCCTATCAATAACCATAGTTAAATACTGTGAAAGTAAACTCTCTTTCCAATAACAGCAACGCTGGATCTGTGCACACAAATAATAACCTTGAAAAAAAGGAAGTGACAGCCCACCATCTGCCTCCGACAACCAAAGATATCTCTGCTTTATACGCACCCTCTTCCTTCCCCAAATTAAATCGTTAATCAAAGTCTCCAATCTATGGAAAAAAATATCATCAATCCAAATGGGGGAAGCACACATCGGGAACAAAACTATAGGCAGAATAATCATCTTGATCAATGCGATTCGATCTGTCTGTGCCAGTATCAATTTCCGCCAAGCGGCAACTTTGGCCCCAACTTTATTCAAAACCGGGGCCAAATTTAGCTCATAAAACCTACTCAAAGGAACACCGATCTTAACCCCCAGATAGTCCAAGGTATCATTAGGAGCCAAGACACGGACTCGCTGCCCTTCATCTATAGCTTTCCGGTTCAGCGGGAGGAGCGATGACTTTGACCAATTGATCATATAACCTGATAATTTACCATAGTCTTCTATTACCTCTATCACATACTGTAGGATTTTCCAACCCTGATCCAGGAACAAAATCACATCATCTGCATATAAGCTTATTTTGTCGCTCACTCCCGCCACTCCGAAGCCATCTATGCAATTATCCAATCGGATCCGGCAAGCCAACGGTTCAATAAAAAGTGCGAAGAGGAGACAGGGGACAACCCTGTCTCATCCCCCTCCGCATCATAACAGGAGAAGAGCCAGTGCCATTGATATTAATATGTGCAATCGGCTGTTCATATAGCATTTGGGTCATTTTCACAATTAGCTTCCCAAGGCCAAAACCAGACATCGTAGCCCACAAAAAAGGCCACTCCATCCTGTCAAACGCCTTCGCGGCGTCTAAAGACAGGATGGAGTGGTCTATACCGCCCCCAGCAGATATATTCAGATATACCCTATATATGCTCATCTGTATTTGGCGGCCCGGGATAAAGCCCGTCTGGTCAGAATGAACCAGACAAGCTATAACCCTCTTCAGACGGCTAGCAAGGATTTTTGCAAAGATCTTATAGTCCGTATTTAGGAGCGATATAGGTCTATATGACCCCATATCACATGGAACCTTCTCCTTTTTCAAGACCAAGATAATCACCGCCTCTCTAAATGATGGAGGTAAAGAACCAAAAGCGCAGGATTCATTAAAGACTTGAAGTAAGATCGGCAAGAGTGATTTGGCATGGTACCTATACATTTCAAATGGCAATCCATCTGGACCAGGAGATGAATTATATTTTAGAGAGGGAAGAGTCGCCTGGAGTTCCTCCAAAAGGATGGGGGAGTCCAGCATCTCTCTATCTTGGATAGATAGCTGAGGGAGCTCCAATTGTTGAAGATATTGCTCCATAGCTGTGCGGCTAAACATAGACTCAGATTTATATAAGGTAGAGTAATATTTCGCAAATTCCTCTCTAATCTCAACTGCGGATCTCACCCCCATTCCCTGTGGGTTTCTAATTTCTCTTATACTGGTATCCTCTCTCTGATTGGCCACCAGACGTGCCAAAAACCTACCAGTTTTACCAGATTCGCAGAAACGCCTCTGGCCCTGAAATAGGAGCTTGTGTTGAGCTTTTTTTATATAAGAGTGTCTTAAGCTGTGTATTAGCCTCCTTTAACTGATTAATATATTGCTCCGTGTGGTGGTCAATTAGTTTGGCACGTAAACTCCTTATTAACTCTGTCAGTTCCTGTTCCCTCCGCCGTAGTTCCGCTCTAAACCTATTAATTTTATGGAAGTACAAGCCCCTAATATGGGCCTTCAACGCGTCCCACACATAATGGATGTGTGTCGAACCTACGTTAAACCCCCAAAATTCCTGAATATCCTGATCTAATCGGGATTGCTCCCCTATCACCTCAAGCCAATGCGGATTCAATTTAAAGGTTCTTCCTGGAGTAGGAGCATCCGCAAACATAATCAAAACTGGGGAGTGATCCGAGATTCCATGCGGTTCATACTTCATTCTCAGGACACGCCCACACAGATCCTGACTTGCAAAAGCCAGATCAATACGGGACATAGACCCGTATGACTGGCTGAAACAAGAGAAGATTTTTTTTTATTGCCATAGAGGTGGCGCCAGATATCAATCAGCGCCAGCTCCTGGCACACCGCAGTCAAAGGGGACCCAGTGCGACCACGCCCAGAAAGCGAAGAGAACCGATCCAACTCAGGATCAGGAACTGCGTTAAAGTCACCTGCCACTAATAAGGCACATTGATTTTTGGTGGATATATATTGGGCTAAATGTGAGAAAATCGCTGATTTAAATGGTGGGGGAATATACATAAAGGCCAATATCACCTCCTGCCCTTTCCAATAACCATGTAAAAATACGTATCTCCCTTCTTTATCTATGTCACTATCTAACGGTTGAAACTCCATCGCACGGTGAATGTATACACTGACGCCTCTTGCATAAGAGGAGAAGCAAGCGTGGTACTCAAAAGAGGCCCATTTCCTTTTCAAAGTATAGATCTTATCTGATATTGCATGGGTCTCTAATAGTACCACAATTGCTGGCAGGTGACGAACCACAAGATCAAATACCACCGTCCTCTTCACTCTGTCTCCCAGCCCCCTCACATTCCAACATAGAATATTAGACGACATCTCCTATGAATATAAATAGTTCCAAAACCCCCCTCAACGGAGAGGCACGCATAGCCACGGAGCAGACGACGGCAGCCAATCCCACCCTTAACCCCACCCCCAAAAATCCCCCTACATGGTTGACAGGGCATTTCACAATACCCATCAGCCTCTCTACTTCCTCCAAACCTCCCCCCCGCCACCTCCTCTCATTAGACTCCCTCCTCACCACCTTTTCATACTATTTCATAAACCCCTTGAATCCAGCCATTGCACCGCCTCCGCTTGTGTGGAAAGAAAAATTACAGAATCATTGTATACCACTCTCAATTTAGCGAGGTATAACATTGAGTACTTAATCTTGGCTGAGATCAATCTCTTTTTGACATCAAAAAAACCTCTTCTTTTAATTTGGGTCTCACGGGAAAAATCAGGAAATATTGATATTAGATTACTGTCAAAATATGTCTCTATTACTTCTCTTTTACGTCTGAGAACCCAATCCCGGTCCTTTGTGCAAACAAATTTTGCCAAGATTTCTCTTGGCGGAGCCCCTGGGGTTTTTTTTTTAAAGGGAATTCTGTGAGCCCTTTCCACACAAAAAGTAGATGTATCATAATCTGGGCCCAATCTTTCTACCAACCACTTCTGGATAAATTCCGGCGGGTTATCCTGTTCTGCCCCTTCTGGAAACCCTACTAATCGCAAGTTATATCTGCGAGACCTATCCTCCAGCTCTATCACTTTCCTTCTTAACCAGGCACGATCTTCGTCTACTTCTGCTAATCTGTTCTTTAATACACCGTTCTCTACAGTGACCGATTTAACTTCAGATTCCAATTCCTTCACCTTTAGTCTCAGTTTCATCATTTCGTCTCTTATTATAGTGACGTCCCCCTGTACTACTGCAAGGGAAGAGGCCAGCTGTGCAACCGAGATACTGGTGGCATTTACTAATCCCAGTATATCCTGCAGCTTTTTATTAATGCTATCAACACCTTCGCTATAGGAGGAACTGGACTTTGATAGACCCTGTTCTAAGCGGTCCGTATTATCTGAGCCTACCTCAACCTGAGGAGCAGCTCTCTGTACCCCTCCTCTAGTCTTGGGTGGTGGTGACTTCAGAAATTTATCCAATCGAGCCTGTGGGCTCCCCCCTAGTCCACCCTTTGGAGAGGTCAGTCCACCTGATTTACGAAATTTTGGCGGCATTTTCCTATAAGTCGGTATGATACAATTATGAACACAGTTCCAACACTAATGTCTCATATACATATAGATACATATACATACATATATATTCATACATATATACAAAAAAGAAAAAGCAGCAGCACTCATTAATATTACGAGGAGCACATAGAAAAAAGGAAAAAAAAAAAAAAGAAAACAAAGAAGTTGGACACTTGTTAAATAAGCACATCGGAGATAATAATGAGTAGATATAGGAACCAAACAGTCAGTATAAATACAAAGTAAATCGTTACTTCCCCCCAAATGGCAGGCTAACTAAAATTGTCTACAGTTATATATCTGCACCTAAGAAGTCATATAACAATCACATAAGAAGGAGCGAAATAACACCGCTAACAACCCTAGATAGACTTGTCAGCAGTTATATACCAGTCATACATGTGGAAGTGGAACAGACCCACTTGAAAAATAGGATGTCAGCGCTCCGATTTAGAGTATGTGTCCGATATATAGGGTACAGGAGCAGAGTACCAGAGAGCCCACCTATCACGGTCGGCGTGACTATCACATACGTGACACAGAGGGAGGGAACAAGGAAGGCCCTGCCCAAGTGAGAGGGAAGGTGGTGACCCCTGACTCACCTAGCGGCTGGCACCTGGCTGCCCTGACGTCCCTAGACGGGTTCCTCACCCGTACGCCGATCACGTGCCTAAAGCCCTGGCTTTCCCTAAGCTGAGCCCTAGATAGTGAACAGGGCGGTGGGAACACTAGTCCGCACCACTAGCTCTAAAGGAAAACACCAAGGGAAGGACAGACAATACAAACTCAATATATAATCCCAGGTGGGCGACAACAGGAGACAACAAGAAGCCCAACAGGGATCCGGAGGGTAGCACTCTGGAACGACAACCAGGATTCACAACTCCAGTGGGTCAGTATAGATGTCCAGGCAGGAAGCTCTCTAACTGGCAACTAGAGAAGAGTGAAGGGAGAGAATATAAGGAGGTTGGGAGTGGCAGACAAGAAACAGCTGAGGAGGAGAAGCTACGGATCCCTGATTGAGACAAAAAGGATAGCAAGGCAAACACAGAAAACAATCACTAAGAAACAACGTGATCTTTAGATATAGAGCGCGCAGCCACCCGCTGCGACCTCCTGACCCCGGGTATAACGGAGTCAGACGTGGCTCTTGATACCCTCGTGACAGTACCCCCCCCCCCTTTCACGAGGGGCCTCCGGACACTCAGGACCAGGTCTCTCCGGATGAGAGGCATGGAAAGCCTGAATTAACCTGTTGGCGTTTACCTCTGACGCTGGAACCCACATTCTTTCCTCGGGACCGTAACCCCTCCAATGCACCAGATACTGAAGAGAGCGGCGGACCCGACGAGAATCAACAATTCTGGCTATTTGAAACTCCAGATTACCATCCACAATAACAGGAGGAGGTGGCAGCGGTGATGGTTCTAGAGGTGGAACATACTTCTTGAGTAACGATTTATGGAAGACGTTATGGATCTTAAAAGTCTGAGGTAGCTCCAGGCGAAAAGCCACAGGGTTAATGACGGCTACTATTTTATAAGGACCAATGAACCTAGGGCCCAGTTTCCAAGAGGGAACCTTCAACTTAATATTCCTAGTAGACAACCACACATAGTCATTCACCCCTAGGTCCAGACCTGGCGACCGTTTCTTATCGGCCATGCATTTATATTTACCACTCATCTTTTTCAAGTTAACTTGCACCTTCTGCCATACCGAAGAAAGAGATGAAGAAAACCTTTCCTCTTCGGGAACCCCAGAAGACCCCCCCTCTTTGAAAGTACAAAATTGGGGATGAAAACCGTATGCACCAAGGAATGGTGACTTGCCAGTGGACTCCTGATAATGATTATTTATGGCAAACTCAGCTAACGGTAAATATGATGACCACAACTCTTGGTTTTCAGACACAAAACACCTTAAATATGTTTCTAGGTTTTGGTTGGTACGCTCAGTCTGTCCATTCGACTGAGGATGGAAAGCTGAGGAAAAGGACAAGTGTACCCCCAAACGGGAACAAAAAGCCTTCCAAAACTTAGAAATAAACTGGGTTCCCCGATCCGAAACCACATCGGAAGGGACCCCGTGAAGCTTCACGATTTCACTGATAAACACCTGAGCAAGAGTTTTAGCATTAGGAAGTGCGGGTAGCGCAATAAAGTGTACCATTTTGCTAAACCTGTCTACTACTACCAAAATAACTGTTTTACCCGCAGACAACGGTAAGTCAGTGATGAAATCCATTGACAGATGTGTCCATGGCCTATTGGGGATAAAAAGAGGCAATAAAGACCCTGCTGGACGTGTATGAGAGACTTTCGCGCGTGCACAAGTAGAGCAAGTAGACACGAAATCCATTACATCCTGACGCAACCTTGGCCACCAAAAACGACGAGATAATAGCTCCAAGGTTGCTTTACTACCCGGGTGCCCAGCAAGTGCCGAATTATGATGTTCTTTTAATAATTCAAGACGCAGGTTTAACGGTACAAACAATTTCTCTGAGGGCCAAGAGGCCGGGGCGTCCCCCTGGGCCTCTAACACCTTTCCCTCTAGAACAGAGTGTACAGCAGAGACAACCACTCCTCTTTGTAAAATAGGTACCGGATCACTAGCATTACCCCCTCCAGGGAAACTACGAGATAACGCGTCTGCCTTGGTATTTTTTGCCCCAGGACGATAGGTGATTACAAAGTTAAATCTGGTAAAGAATAGCGACCACCTAGCTTGTCTAGGGGTGAGACGCTTAGCCGATTCTAGGTACAGAAGGTTTTTGTGATCCGTAATCACCGTGACGGGGTGGATTGCTCCCTCTAAGAAGTGACGCCACTCTTCAAGCGCCAGCTTAATCGCCAACAGTTCCCTATTTCCAACATCATAGTTCTTCTCTGCAGAAGATAATTTTTTGGAAAAGAAAGCGCAAGGGCGCCATTTGCCAGGAGACGGACCCTGAGACAATACAGCCCCCACTCCCACCTCTGACGCATCTACCTCAACAATAAAAGGCTGGGAGACATCAGGTTGAATTAGAACAGGTGCCGAGGTAAACCTCTCTTTTAGAGAGGAAAATGCATTTTTAGCGGCGTCAGACCATTTAGAAAAATCAGTCCCCTTCCTAGTCATGTCGGTAAGGGGTTTTCTATAGAAATTTGCGAAACCCAAAAACCGTTGTAGGGCTTTAAGGTTCTCAGGAAGATCCCAATCTAAAATTGCCTGGACCTTCCCAGGATCCATACGGAAACCTGAAGCAGATAATAGATATCCCAGGAACTGTATTTCCTGAACGGCGAAGACACATTTTTCAATTTTCGCATATAATTTATTCGTCCGTAGGACCTGCAGTACTTGCCTGACATGCACCTCATGTGTTTTCAGATCAGCCGAATAAATTAAGATATCATCTAGGTATATGACAACAAACCTGCCGATGAGATGACTAAAAATATCATTAACGAAATGTTGGAAGACAGCGGGGGCATTGGTCAGACCGAAAGGCATAACTAGATTTTCATAATGCCCCTCAGGGGTGTTAAAAGCTGTCTTCCACTCATCCCCTTCCCTGATACGAATCAGATTGTAGGCCCCCCTAAGATCAAGTTTGGAGAACCACCTAGCACCCGCAATCTGATTAAAAAGGTCAGAAATGAGAGGAAGAGGGTATGGGTCTCGGATGGTTATCTGGTTTAGCTTACGGAAATCTAGGCAAGGACGCAGGCCCCCATCTTTCTTTTTAACAAAGAAAAACCCTGCAGCCACGGGTGAAGAAGAGGGTCTGATGTGTCCCTTAGCCAGACTCTCGGAGATATAATCTTTCATGGCTTGTCTCTCGGGACCCGAAAGATTATACAACCTGGACTTGGGTAATTTTGCACCGGGAATCAGGTTAACCGGGCAATCATAAGGACGATGAGGTGGTAGCTTCTGACAACCCTTTTCAGAAAAAACGTCCTCAAAGTCCGAAATAAATGTAGGGGGGAAGCTATGGAGGCGATTAAGCAATTGTTATTTAAGCAATTCTCTCTGCAATGCTCACTCCACTCCAATATCTCCCTGGCCTGCCAATCCACCACTGGATTGTGCGCTACCAACCAGGGAAGACCCAATACCACAGGAGAGGGAAGGCCCTCCAGAACGTAACATGAAAGACACTCATTATGGTGGTCCCCTACCCAAAGGTGTAAATTATGAACAATGTGGGTGAGGTTTCTCTGAGACAGAGGAGCCGAATCTATAGCGAATACGGGAATAGGTCTCTGCAGCGTACAGAGAGACAAACCCATAGTGCGGGCAAAATGGGCATCTATCAAATTTACCCCTGCTCCACTTTCTAGAAAAAAAGAAATAGACTCTGTCTTAACACCAAAAACAATAACCGCTGGTAACACAAATTGAGATGTTCGTATGGAGGAAACGTATACCCCCCGGCTGACATCCTCCGCACAGCCTGGGGTTAGTAGTTTTCCGACGGTCTTTTGTTTTTGAGAAAGGAGGGACAGACATTAATGAAATGACCCTTCCCCCCACAGAAAAAACAAGCCCCCCTCCTACGGCGAACCTCAGGAGGACGGACCTGACGAGAAGTTCCGCCTAGCTGCATAGGCTCATCTAAGTCAGTACAGACTAATTGTTGCTTGGGAGAGGTAACCAATTGCTCAGGAATTTTCAATCTCTCCCTAAGACGCCTATCTATTCTGATAGAGAGGGACATAACAGCATCAAGGGAAAGGGGGGTCTCATACAGCGCCAGTGCATCCTTAACCCTTTCAGATAACCCAGAGCAGAACTGACTCCTGAGAGCCGGGTCGTTCCACTGAGTATCCGTAGCCCACCTACGGAACTCTGAGCAATATTCCTCTGCTGACCGATCTCCCTGTAGGAGTCTCCGTAACTTCGACTCAGCCAGGGCGACTCGGTCAGGGTCATCATATATGCGACCCAAAGCCCCAAAAAATCCCTCCACTGACCGGAGAGCCTGGGAACCAGGGGGTAACGAGAACGCCTAGGATTGTGGGTCCCCCTGAAGCAGGGAAATGACAATCCCAACCCGCTGTTCTTCATTACCTGAGGAGTAAGGGCGCAACTTAAAGTATAATTTGCAGGCCTCACGGAACGTTGCAAATTTGTCCCTTCCCCCAGAAAATCTGTCAGGAAGAACAACCTTGGGTTCTGTAACAACCTGGTTACCCATAGCAACCGCTGGGGGTGCGGTCTGCTGCATTTGCTGCTGTTGTTGGAGGACAGACGCCTTCAATCCTGCCACCTCCAAAGACAGGCCTTGAAGCTGTTTTGCCAAGGCAGCAATAGGATCCATATTGGATTCTAAGTAGAGAAAAAAAACAACAAAAATAATTTATTTATTTTTTTCTCAAAAAGTAAGGGCCAGTTATAATATCACGGTTGGCGTGACTATCACATATGTGACACAGAGGGAGGGAACAAGGAAGGCCCTGCCCAAGTGAGAGAGAAGGTGGTGACCCCTGACTCACCTAGCGGCTGGCACCTGGCTGCCCTGACGTCCCTAGACGGGTTCCTCACCCGTACGCCGATCACGTGCCTAAAGCCCTGGCTTTCCCTAAGCTGAGCCCTAGATAGTGAACAGGGCGGTGGGAACACTAGTCCGCACCACTAGCTCTAAAGGAAAACACCAAGGGAAGGACAGACAATACAAACTCAATATATAATCCCAGGTGGGCGACAACAGGAGACAACAAGAAGCCCAACAGGGATCCGGAGGGTAGCACTCTGGAACGACAACCAGGATTCACAACTCCAGTGGGTCAGTATAGATGTCCAGGCAGGAAGCTCTCTAACTGGCAACTAGAGAAGAGTGAAGGGAGAGAATATAAGGAGGTTGGGAGTGGCAGACAAGAAACAGCTGAGGAGGAGAAGCTACGGATCCCTGATTGAGACAAAAAGGATAGCAAGGCAAACACAGAAAACAATCACTAAGAAACAACGTGATCTTTAGATATAGAGCGCGCAGCCACCCGCTGCGACCTCCTGACCCCGGGTATAACGGAGTCAGACGTGGCTCTTGATACCCTCGTGACACCACCTTCTTACGTTCTTACGTTAGATCTGATGGGCCAAAGGGGTAGCTTCCACACAAATGCGGTATCAGAGCGCCCCACTAAATTTTCCGCAAGCGGCAGAAATTCTCCAGAGGGGCAGTCCATCCAGAAGAGACAGGGTCCAAACAGCTGTCTACCGAAGAGGATCTTTATGGACCTTAATTCTTCATCTGTGATTTGCACATAGGAAAAGATTGTTCTCACAGCTAACTGCCACAAACGGTCGAACTCTCCAGCAGAGACCGCAAACAGCACCAGCAGGCCTCACATTAGCACATTAGATATCAAAGTCAGGCCACCACTTTCACCCTCGGGACCCCGGGCAGCAAACCCCTACTTCTCCTCACTCTCAGAGGCCGCAGCCCAAGTTGCCAGATAGATTAATTCCCTGCCACCTCACAGGCAGCCGAGCAGCAAACAATCAGTCACGGCAAACATCAGGCAGGGGTTGGCAGGCAGCGGGTAACGGATCAGAGTGGATCAGGGCAAGAAGACGCTTGGACACATCGGGTCAATAGTATAGTCGGCTGGTCACATCTGGTAACAAATGGCAGGATAAAACAAAAGCCGCATCCCAGCTTATCAGGAGGCTTACCAACTCGAGCTCCGAACACCTCAGAGACAAACAGAGACCGGCTGCGACGGATCACCAGCAGGCCATGGGTCAAGGCATCCTGACAGCAGGTACGAATCACAGCAGGAGCGGATCAAGCCAGGCAGCACACATCAGTTCCCAGCAGACAGTAGGCGGCAGGATACTATAGCTCACAGTCCCATCTAGGCGCGGCTAGTCAGGCCTGGCCAGGCCAGGAGGCGGCGTTCCCTCAGGATCCACATTCAACAGCGAGGCAGGGAGAGAGAGAGGAGAAGGCAGCCGGAGGAGGAGCGCGGCACACCTACGTCATGCCGCTACGTGACTCGTGATGGACAGGTTCATGCTATCTTTTTATTTTTAATGATTTTGCCCACTTCTGCTGAGTACCACAATGGTCTCTTCCTTTTTTTTGCTTTTACTGACAAGCCTAAAGCAATTATCTGTTGCCTTCAATAGTGCCACTTTTTTTTTTCTTTTTTTTTTGTATATTCTTTATGTCAGAATTTTTCAATAAAGAAAAGACAGTAACAAACATGTACAGTTCGTATAGTACAAGTAAGATGTACAGTATAATAGCAAGCCAACAGCTGGACAATCTTCATTTGGGTAGACAAATAGTGTTTTAGAAATATACAAAGCAATATCATTTAAAGCAAGTGAGTTTACTTAAGACTGTCAGCCTTGGACCTCAATTTTCAGCTGAACTGTCCAGTAACAGGAAAGGGAACTAACACATAACACAAAACACAATAGACGGTAGGTTCTAAGTTAGATTCTTATTCCTTGGATGTATAATTATATTGGTTTAAGACATGTCCATATTTGAGGATCAGCAACTTAATGTAACAATACATAAGGTTAGTTAGGATACCTTTATCAAGTGCGTGGACTCTCATTTAAGATATTCTTGGCAGAGGCTTAGAGGCCAAGTTAATCCATTGATATTTGATCTAAGGGAGAAGGGAGGGAGGAAGAAGGGCAAGGGGGGGGGGGAGTCTATAATTACATCTATGTATTATAAAAGCTCAACCATGGCTGCCATATTTTTAGGAAGGCCTTCCTATTACCCCTTTCCCAGCCCACCATTTCCTCCATAAGGCAGATTTGATGTATTTTATCCAGCCATTCTTTAACGGAAGGGGGCTCTGGACTTTTCCACTTAGTCGGGATAATGTATTTGGCTGCAGAGATGATATACGTGGCCAGATTCCTTCCTGAAGGTTTGAAACTATTCCTTGACAACCATAGTAGAACCAATGTAGGAGACAATGAGATGTGAGAACTGCAGACTCTGTTGATAGGGTGTTCTACTTCCGTCCAGAATTTTGAGATATTCTTACAGGACCACCAGATATGAGATATGGTGCCCCGCTCCTCCTGACATCTCCAACACTTATCTGTAGGGGAAAGATGGGCTCTATATAGAAAATCCGGAGTTTTATACCATCTAGATATTATTTTGAAAGAATTTTCTTGAATACGTATGCATTTTAAAAATCCATGTGAGTGTCTTAGTATTGTACTAACTTCTTCTTTTGACAAGGAAGTCTGCAGTTCTCCCTCCCATGCCCTCAGGTAAGTTGGTTTCTCACAAGAGGAATTGAGAGTATAGTTTTGAGAGGATTTTCGGGGGGGAGTTAGGTGAATGGGTATAATTCTCTAGCCAAGTTGGGATCAATCTTAGATTTTGCATATAAATTCCTATATTTTTTGCAACAGAGTTCAAGATCCAATTCCACTAGTACAGATCTAAGGTGACTGGGGATTTGGCTTTGCACCAATTTCAGGAATTCTGGGAGATTTGAAGTAGTGGTCAGATCAGAAATTCTGAGTTCGGTTAGGGATAACCACGCTTTGTGGAAGTCATTTTTGTCTGGGTTTAGGAAGTAGGGGAGAACAGACAGTGGGGCAATAGGCGATAGTTTGGAAGTAGATAGCGACAGGGCCCCAGTTTTTTTACAGTATTGAAACAAACATCGTGTTAATGCACTAAGGGGAGTTTTTCCCTTTTTGGTTTGTGTGTGAACCCAAAAACGATGACAAGCATTTCCGCCTAGTAGGGCTTTTTCCAAATCAATGTGGAGGGCCTTGTTGTAGGGTTTGGCTAGTTCAATCCATCTTTCCAGTTGTATAGCGTGGAGGTAAGACTTTAGATCAGGGAGAGACAGACCCCCATTGTTATTTTTCCTAATTAATAGGGGGTAAGCTAAATGTGGCTTTTTATTGGACCAGAGAAAGTTACTAAATAAAATACGTATATCTGATAGATATCTGTTTGATAAAGGAATGGGTATGCACCTTAAAATATATAGGATCTGAGGCAGAACATAAGTAGAAAGAAGATTTTTCTTACCAAGCCAAGATAGGAAAGGAAAGAGTTTAATTGAAGCTAAAAAGGTTTTAATTTTGCTAAATAAAGGGACGTAATTGAGTCTAAATAGGTGTAAGGGGTTTGCTGGAATCATAATTCCTAGGTGTTTAATAGCCTCCTTTGGCCATTGGAAAGAAGTGCTTGCTCTGATCTCTGAAATATGTTTCTCCGAAGCTGTTATATTCAGTATTTCAGATTTGTCATAATTGACCTTGAAATTAGAAATTAATAGTGCCACTTTTAAGTAGTCCCATTTCTCCTGGACTCCAATCTGTTCCAATCGGATAGGGACTCGTATACCATTAATCTAATTTTAGAAAAGTCTGTTTTTCTAAAATCTAAAACTTTAGTTTTTTTGTGTTGTGACTCAGTCACTGTACTTATAGTAAACCACACTGACTGGTGTTTACTAGATCCCAAGCTTTCCCCTACAGTAATATCAGATACCAAATTCCCATTTGTGAATACTAAATCTAAAATGGCCTCCTTCCGGGTTGGCTCCTCAACTACTTGCTGTAGGGAATTTAGAATATCTGTACTCCTGGCAGAACTAGCTATTTTGGTTTTCCAGTTTACATCAGGAAAATTAAAGTCTCCCATAATGATAACTTCCCCCTTCAATGTCATTTTAGCTATTTCCTCAACTAGTAGATCATCTAAGGCTACTTTCACACTTGCGGCAGAGAGATCCGGCAAGCAGTTCCGTCGCCGGAACTGCCTGCCGGATCAGGCAAAATGTATGCTAACTGATGGCATTAGTAAGACTGATCAGGATCCTGATCAGTCTTAAAAATGCCTGATCAGTCGAAAAAATGCATTGAAATGCCGGATCCGTCTTTCCGGTGTCATCCGGCAAAAACGGATCCGGCATTTATTTTTTCACCTTTTTTTCAGTCTGCGCATGCGCATACCGGAAGGACGGATCCGGCATTCCGGTATTCTGAATGCCGGATCCGGCACTAATACATTCCTATGGGAAAAAATGCCTGATCCGGCATTCAGGCAAGTCTTCAGTTTTTTTAGCCGGAGATAAAACCGTAGCATGCTACGGTTTTCTCTTTTGCCTGATCAGTCAAAACGACTGAACTGAAGACGTCCTGATGCAAACTGAACGGATTACTCTCCATTCAGAATGCATGGGGACATACCTGATCAGTTCTTTTCCGGTATAGAGCCCCTGTGACGGAACTCTATGCCGGAAAAGAACAACGCAAGTGTGAAAGTAGCCTAATTCTTTGACTTGGCTAGGTGGTCAATATATCACACCTACACTAGTTACCTTATGATTATCAAGCTGCAAGGTAACCCAAACTGACTCTAAATTGGTCTCGCTAATTTGTATTAAATTATATTTTATGCTATCTTTCACATACAGGGACACCCCTCTCCCTTCCTTGCCTTCTCTGTCTTTCCTATATAGAGAGAACCTCCGAACTCGCATGACCTTGATTCCATGTGGGGTCGAGGACCTCATCGTCCTCCACATCATCTTCCACCCAGTCTTCTCCCCTGCCCTCCTTGTCGGTCTGCACACTTTCGAAAGCCCCAGCAGTTGGCACCTGTGTTTCGTCATCATCCGAGACGTGCTGCGATGGTCCTCCCATGTACTCATCTTGAAAGATAAGTGGTTGGGCATCGGTGCATTCAATCTCTTCCACTTCTGGGGCAGGGCTAGGTGGATGGCCCTTGGAAACCCTGCTAACAGAGTCATCAAAAAGCAGAAGTGACTGCTGCATGACTTGGGGCTCAGACTGCTTGGCTGATTTGCAAGGGGGTGAGGTGAAAGACTGATGGACATGGGCTGCAGGTGCCAACTCTGATCTTTCAGCGGGAGACAATGTGAAGGAACTGGAGGCACTGTCAGCAACCCAATCTACTATCGCCAGTACTTGTTCAGGCCTCACTATTCGTAGATCCGCATTAGGCCCGACCAAATACCGCTGCAGGTTCTGTCGCCTACTCGCACCTGAGGAAGGGGTTTCACTTGTGCGTGTAGCTGGCACAGATCGACCACGTCCTCTCCCTGCAACAGGAGCTCCACCAGCAGCACCACGACCTGTGCCACGTCCCTTATTTGACGCTCTCCTCATATTTCTCAAATTTAGGATCTTGCCCTAAATGGGTGTTTTATTAATAAAATAATATAACCACAGTATCTAAATGGTGTATCTCACACCGACTGATCCAGACTAGGCCGCAATTAAATTTGTTTGCCCAAAATGGCTGTATTTCCAATAACTGAATAGAACCACAGTATGTAAAGGCTGTATCTCACAATGACATATGCATCAAAGGCTGCAAAATAAACTTTTTTTGCCCAAAACGTGTGTTTGTTTAACCCCTTAAGGACATAGGGCGTACATGTGCCTGCTCAAATCATTGGGGCAAATGAGCCGGGGGGTTCGGTGACCCCCCCATGTATGCGTTTCCGGGTAATTCGGGTCTCTGAAGACCCGATAACCCGGAACAGGATGGTGATGGTGGTGTGATTTCACCCCACCAATCACCATCCAGCGATCCTGAGTGGTGATGGTGACATCACCACTCAGGATCGCTTCTGATTGGTCTATGGGCGGTCCGGCGGCAGATTCAAAAGAGGCAGGTGCTCCTCTCTTCCTCCTTTTGTGTTCCGGAGCCGGAGGAGAGAGTAGCTGCCTGCACGTGTCCTCCATCGCTGCCAGCAGCACCCAATCTGTGCCCCCAGGACCCGATCTGTGCCCCCAGGACCCCCCATCAGGTACATAGGGAAAGCATAGGGAAAGTTTGGGTTAGGCAGGGAAAAAAAAGGGAAAGTTAGTTTGTGAACTTTTATTGCATCACCCAGGGGTGCTGCCGCTTGCCCCCCCTACCTTTTTTGGGGTGCATTTATTTATTTATTTTTTGTGTACGCTGACTGTGGCCGGCACTCTTAGCGTCCGGCCACTGATCAACTTCGGACGGTTGATCAGCGTTTTTGAATTTTTTCCCCCACATTTTTTGCCCTTTTTTTAGTTAGTTCATTTTTTTCTGTTAGTTTTAGGGTGAGTTCGTGAACACCCGTGCCCCCACACACACGCACACCAAATAAAGAGTTACACACACGCACATATACACGCAGACACACACTCCCCTATGGCCCGCCGGACATTCTCGGCCGAGGAGGCATACGCCCAGCTTGCCTCCGACTCCGAGAGTCCCAGTGAGGACGAGGATGACCCCACATTCCTGTTGTCATCCGCGTCCTCCTCATCATCTAGCGATGATTATGAGCCCCCAAGGTCGTGGTTGATGAGTCTATCATTGCGTTCAAGGGGAGACTGATTTTCCGCCAGGATGTGCCCTCCAAGCGGGCGAGGTATGGCGTGAAGCTATACAAAATTTGTGAGAGTACCTCAGGGTACACTTACAAATTTTGTGTATACCAGGGGCGAGATTCCCAGATTCAACCCCCAGAATGTCCCCCCACTCTGGGTGTTACCGGGAAACTTTTGTGGGACCTTATGTACCCACTGCTGGATAAGGGTTACCACCTTTACGTGGATAACTTTTATACCAGTATCCCCTTGTTCCAGTCCCTTGCCGCCAGATCCACGTCCGCTTGTGGGACCGTGCGTAAAAATCAACGCGGCCTCCCTGCCCACCCCCTCCAGGTACCTATCCCTAGGGGTGAGACCCGTGCCCTTACCACTGGAAAACTGTTGCTGGTCAGGTATAAGGACAAGAGGGATGTCCTTATGCTGTCCACAATTCATGGTAACGGCATCACCCCTGTCCCTGTGCGAGGTACCGCGGAAACAGTCCTCAAGCCCGATTGTATCGTCGACTACAATCGGTATATGGGAGGAGTTGATCTCTCGGATCAAGTCCTCAAGCCATATAACGCCATGCGCAAAACCCGGGCATGGTACAAAAAAGTTGCGGTCTACTTGGTACAGGTTGCCATGTACAACTCTTTTGTACTATCCCGAAGCGCTGGCAGCACAGGGACATTCCTCCAGATCTATGAGGCAGTCCTCAAGGCCCTGATCTTTTCGGACCGGGAAAGAGCAGGCCGGAGTACCACGGGAACTGTAGGCGCCCAGATCGTCCCTGGCCAACACTTTCCAGGTGTGGTCCCCCATATTGGAAAGAAGAAACGAACCCAAAAAAAAGTGCAGAGTGTGTCGCAGGAGGGGGATACGGAAGGACACGACTACTCAGTGCGACACGTGCCCCGATCATCCGGGCCTCTGCATTGACGGTTGCTTCAGGGAGTATCACACTTCCATGGAGTACTAAATTTATATCCCAATTTAGCACTGACATCGGATAAAAAAAACTGGTTCTCAGACTTGAGAAAAAAAAAAGTGCAAAAAAAGTTTGTCACCTTACATAATAAAAGGTTTAATAGCAAGCGATCAAAAAGTCATATAGCCCCCAAAATAGTGCCAATAAAACCGTTGTCTCATCCCGCAAAAAATGAGCCCCCAAATAAGATAACTGGATAAAATAAAATAAAAAAAATGACACTTAGACTTTAGAGATACCCAAAAAAAAAATTGTATCAAAATGGATAATATAGTCAAAAACCTAAATAATTGTAAAAAAAAAGTAGACTTATTAGGTATTGTCGCGTCCGTAAGAATCTCCTCTATAAAAATATCCCATGACCTAACCCACCAGATTGACACGGTTAAAAAAAAAAAAAAAAACAGTGCCAAAACCGCTATTTTTGGCACTTTTCCATTTCAATCTGTTTTTTCCGGTAACAAAACAAGGGTTAACAACCAAACAAAAGTTAAAATTTATTACCCTGATACTGCAGTTTAAAGAAACGCCACATTTGTGGTCGTAAACTGCTGTATCAGTAAAAGGGAGGCCGCAAAAGGAAAGGACCGACATGGTTTCTGGAAGGCCGATTTTGATGGCCTTTTTTATTGACACCATGTCCCTTTTGAAGCCCCCCTGATGCCCCCCTAGAGTAAAAACTCCCTAAAAATGACCCCATCTAAGAAACTACACCCCTCAAGGTATTCAAAACTGATTATACAAACTTTATTAACCCTTTAGGTGTTCCTCAACAGTTAATGGCAAATGGAGATGAAATTTCAGAATTTCAATTTTTGGTAACCTAACCTCACAAAAATGTAATATAGAGCAACCAAAAATCATATGTACCCTAAAAATAGTCCCCAAAAAATGCCACCTTATCCCGTAGTTTCCAAAATGGGGTCACTTTTAGGGAGTTTCTACTCCAGGGGTGCATCAGGGGGGTTGAAACAGGACACTGTGTAAATAAACCGGTCCATAAAAATCAGCCCTCCAAAAACCAAACGTCGCACCTTTCACTCTATGCCCCGCTGTGTGGCCGTACAGTAGTGTACGGCCACATATTGGGTGTTTCTGTAAACGGCAGAGTCAGGGCAATAAAGATACAGTCTTGTTTGGCTGTTAACCCTTGCTTTGTTAGTGGAAAAAATGGGTTAAATTGGAAAATAAGCCAAAAAAATGAAATTTTCTAATTTCATCCCCATTTGCCAATAACTCTTGTGCAACACCTGAAAGGTTAACGACGTATGTAAAATCAGTTTTGAATACCTTGAGGGGTGTAGTTTCTTAGATGGGGTCACTTTTAGGGAGTTTCTACTCCAGGGGTGCATCAGGGGGGTTGAAACAGGACACGGTGTAAATAAACCGGTCCATAAAAATCAGCCTTCCAAAAACCAAACGGCGCACCTTTCACTCTACGCCCCGCTGTGTGGCCATACAGTAGTTTACGGCCACTTATTGGGTGTTTCTGTAAACGGCAGAGTCAGGGCAATAAATATACAGTCTTGTTTGGCTGTTAACCCTTGCTTTGTTAGTGGAAAAAATGGGTTAAAATGAAAAATTAGACAAAAAAATTTAATTTTCAAATTTCATCCCCATTTGCCAATAACTCTTGTGCAACACCTAAAGGGTTAACGACGTATGTAAAATCAGTTTTGAATACCTTGAGGGGTTTAGTTTCTTAGATGTGGTAATTTTTGGGTGGTTTCTATTATGTAAGCCTCGCAAAGTGACTTCAGACCTGAACTGGTACCTAAAAATTTAGTTTTTGTAAATTTCTGAAAAATTTCAAGATTTGCTTCTAAACTTCTAAGCCTTATAACATCCCCAAAAAATAAAATATCATTCCCAAAATAATTAAAACATGAAGTAGACATATGGGGAATGTAAAGTCATCACAATTTTTGGGGGTATTACTATGTATTACTGAAGTAGAGAAACTGAAACTTTGAAATTTGCTAATTTTTCCAAATTTTTGTTAAATTAGGTATTTTTTTGTGCAAAAAAAATTATTTGTTGGACTTCATTTTACCAGTTATATTGAAACAAACAATTGGACGGCACTGCGCTCTGATAAGGTCCGGGTGCACGGTCAGTAGGTCTAGTAATATGTTTAGAAAGACCAGCACTCCGTTTTGCTGAGCTGAAAACTTCTTTATTCGTCACCCATGTGACGCACGTTTCGGCATAAGGTTTGCCTTTATCAAATACAGGTGATGATATCTCAATACAACACATGTAATGCACCATTTAAATACACCTTTTGAAATACCCGCCCCTCATCATGTGAGCGGTCATGTGGCTGTAATTGAAGGCATACGCCCCCAGCCACATGACCAATCACCTGATCACGGCATCATGTTGCTATGTAACTCAGTATAAACAAAACTCAATCAATGGAAAGGAAATAGGATACGCCAGAGTATGTATCTATATTCATACCATACTACAGCGTCTGAGTTATCAATGATCAATTATAGAACCAAATACAAACAAACATATTATAATATACATATATTCTTTTAAGTGAAATTGCTCAGTGAATATTCTTTATTGAGGCCTTTGGGGGCAAGCGTCTCGAGCCGATGGATCCAATATGCTTCACGCTGGTGAAGCATCTGGATGCGGTTTCCTCCACGTCTTGGTAGGGTCACTTCCTCTATAATTTGGAAACGTAATTGTGAGATATGATGTTTTTTCTCAATGAAGTGTTGAGGGATAGGCAGCAAAATATTTTCTTTCCTGATTGTGGATTTGTGTTTTCCCACTCTATCTTTGATACGCATTGTTGTTTCTCCAACATAGCACAACCCACACGGACATTTTAGTAAGTAGATAACAAAACTACTGTCACAGGTAAAGTGACCCCGGACTGGAATTTGTTGTCCTGTGTGTGGGTGTGATATGTTGGAGCCCTTAATGACATTGGAGCAATGAACACAGTTCAGACAGGGAAATGTTCCCTTTCTGACTGTGGAGAAAGTGAGCTGTCGCAATGACGTCCTGTCACTACCTATGTCCGCCCGGATGATCTTATCTCTAATATTTTGATTACGTTTATAACACATCATAGGTAACTCCCTATATTCCTGAATTGTTGGGTATGAGTTCATTTTACCAGTGTCATGAAGTACAATATGTGACGAAAAAACAATCTCAGAATGGCCTGGATAAGTCAAAGCGTTTTAAAGTTATCAGCACTTAACCACCTCCGGACCGCCTAACGCAGATTCGCGTTCCGGAGGTGGCAGCTCTGCGCACAATCACGCATCTACGCGTCATCTCGCGAGACGCGAGATTTCCTGTGAACGAGCGCACACAGGCGCGCGCGCTCACAGGAACGGAAGGTAAGAGAGTTGATCTCCAGCCTGCCAGCGGCGATCGTTCGCTGGCAGGCTGGAGATGTGTTTTTTTTAACCCCTAATAGGTATATTAGACGCTGTTTTGATAACAGCGTCTAATATACCTGCTACCTGCTCCTCTGGTGGTCCCCTTTGTTTGGATCGACCACCAGAGGACACAGGTAGCTCAGTAAAGTAGCACCAAGCACCACTACACTACACGACACCCCCCCCCGTCACTTATTAACCCCTTATTAGCCCCTGATCACCCCATATAGACTCCCTGATCACCCCCCTGTCATTGATTACACCCCTGTCATTGATCAACCCCCTGTAAAGCTCCATTCAGATGTCCGCATGATTTTTACGGATCCACTGATAGATGGATCGGATCCGCAAAACCCATACGGACGTCTGAATGAAGCCTTACAGGGGCGTGATCAATGACTGTGGTGATCACCCCATATAGACTCCCTGATCACCCCCCTGTCATTGATTACACCCCTGTCATTGATCAACCCCCTGTAAAGCTCCATTCAGATGTCCGCATGATTTTTACGGATCCACTGATAGATGGATCAGATCCTCAAAACGCATACGGACGTCTGAATGAAGCCTTACAGGGGCGTGATCAATGACTGTGGTGATCACCCCATATAGACTCCCTAATCACCCCCCTGTCATTGATTACACCCCTGTCATTGATCAACCCCCTGTAAAGCTCCATTCAGATGTCCGCATGATTTTTACGGATCCACTGATAGATGGATCGGATCCGCAAAACACATACAGGCGTCTGAATGAAGCCTTACAGGGGCGTGATCAATGACTGTGGTTATCACCCCATATAGACTCCCTGATCACCCCCCTGTCATTGATTACACCCCTGTCATTGATCAACCCCCTGTAAAGCTCCATTCAGATGTCCGCATGATTTTTACGGATCCACTGATAGATGGAACGGATCCGCAAAACGCATACGGACGTCTGAATGAAGCCTTACAGGGGCGTGATCAATGACTGTGGTGATCACCCCATATAGACTCCCTGATCACCCCCCTGTAATTGATTACACCCCTGTCATTGATCAACCCCCTGTAAAGCTCCATTCAGATGTCCGCATGATTTTTACGGATCCACTGATAGAGGGATCGGATCCGCAAAACACATACAGGCGTCTCCCTGGAGCCTTCCAGGGGGGGTGATCACCCCATATAGACTCCCTGATCACCCCCCTGTCATTGATCACCCCCCCCTGTCATGCTGCATTCAGATGTCCGTATGATTTTTACGGATCCACGGATACATGGATCGGATCCGCAAAACACATGCGGACATCTGAATGGAGCCTTACAGGGGGGTGATCAATGAAAGGGGGGTGATCACCCCATATAGACTCTCTGATCACCCCCCTGTCATTGATCCCCCCCCCTGTCATTGATCACCCCTCTGTAAGGCTCCATTCAGACATTTTTTTTGGCCCAAGTTAGCGGAATTTATTTATTTTTTCCTTACAAAGTCTCATATTCCACTAACTTGTGTCACGGAATCCAAATGCGTAAAATTTTTTAGACATTTATATTCCAGACTTCTTCTCACGCTTTAGGGCCCCTAGAATGCCAGGGCAGTATAAATACCCCACATGTGACCCCATTTCGGAAAGAAGACACCCCCAGGTATTCCGTGAGGGGCATATTAAGTCCATGAAAGATTGAAATTTTTGTCCCAAGTTAGCGGAAAGGGAGACTTTGTCATTTTACATATACCCATGCTGGGTGAGAGAAATATCTTGGCAAAAGACAACTTTTCCCATTTTTTTATACAAAGTTGGCATTTGACCAAGATATTTATCTCACCCAGCATGGGTATATGTAAAAAGACACCCCAAAACACATTCCTCAACTTCTCCTGAATACGGAGATACCACATGTGTGACACTTTTTTGCAGCCTAGGTGGGCAAAGGGGCCCATATTCCAAAGAGCACCTTTCGGATTTCACTGGTCATTTTTTACAGAATTTGATTTCAAACTCCTTACCACACATTTGGGCCCCTAGAATGCCAGGTTATACTGCCCTGGCATTCTAGGGGCCCAAATGTGTGGTAAGGAGTTTGAAATCAAAGTTAACTACCCCACAAGTGACCCCATTTTGGAAAATTGTGTATTTTGCCCAAAAAAGGGTGTTTTATTAATAGAAGAATATAACCACTGTATCTAAATGGTGTATCTCACTGTATCTAAATGGTGTATCTCACACTGACTGATCCAGACTAGGCCGCAATTAAATTTGTTTGCCCATAGTTTTTTTCCCGGTGTGTGCTTCTCCCATTTGGATTGATGATATCTTCTTTCACAGATTGGAGACCTTGATTAACGACTTAATTTGGGGCAGAAAGAGGGTGCGTATAAAGCAGAGATACCTATGGTTGTCGGAGGCAGACGGTGGGCTGTCACTACCGTTTTTTCAGGGTTACTATTTCTGTGCACAGATTCAACGGTGTTGCTATTGGAAAGAGAGTTTACTTTACTTAAATAAAGTTATCGATAGTCCAATAGAGAATATTTTTGCATATTTGGAAACTGGGTCTATGGGAATGAGGAAGTCCTTGTTGATCCCTTGCTCACTACAGAGGGTGTGGAACAGGCTGAAGGAGATCCTTAAAGTCTCCGGTCCGTTTGTTTTCACCCCTCTGTGGGGGAACAGGGGGTTGGAGGAATTCTTCAAAATTACAGATTTTGGTTATTGGTCACGAAATGGCATCTATATGGTGTCTCACCTTTTTTATTTGGGTCGTTTCAAAACACTTTTGGAATTTGGCTTTAATGATAGTTCACCATTAGAAGTATTTATGTATGCACGTTTGAAACATGCTTTTGAAGCCTCTAGGAATAGGGGCCTTATTTTTCCACGAGAGAATATATTCTTTGATTATTGTGTCGCCCAGAAGGATGAGAAGGTAAAAATATCTAGATTATATGCTAAACTCCGAATGGCACTGGCAACCGTAACGCCTTTTACAAGCCCAAGTAAATGGGAGCAGGAACTGAACTGCCCTCCTCTACAGTGGCCCACTATCTATAGGAACGTGAGAAGGGCAACAGTTTCCAGTGCACATAGATTAATCCAATTTAAGATCCTTCATAGACTGTATCCAAGGAAAATTCCCCCAAAATAGGGACCGGGACTGTTGCTGCCCTAAATGTGGATATGTTAATGCAAACTATGTCCATTTGCTTTGGAGCTGCAGTAAAATAAGGAAATATTGGGATGAGGTTTTCTATACCCTACAAAAGGAATCTTTAATGAACTCTAACCCGGGGGTCTTGATAGTGACGTAGGAATATTTAGTTAGATTTAATGTATTTATTGTATGATGCATTTGAATGAATTGAGGGGAATGACAGCTAATGGGGGGGGGGGGAGAATAATGATATTTATGATTGATATTCTATATACACTGATGTGCCAATATCGGCCAGGTATTAATTTTATGATTGACATATTATATACACTGATGAGTTCAATATTGGCCTATGTACTAATTTCATGACTTTTCAAAATATGTACTAATTCTATGCATCAATTTTATGACTTTTCAAAATAAAAATAAAGCTTAAGTAAATTTGTTTGCCCAAAATGGCTGTATTTCAAATAACTGAATAGAACCACAGTATGTAAAGGCTGTATCTCACACGTACTGATCCAGACTTGGCCGCAATTTAAGTTTCTTGGCCAAACTGGGTGTTTGTTTAATAATTGAATATGACATCAGTATATAACCCTTGAATTTCACACATGCTGATGCTGCAAGGGCTGTAAAATTGGGTATTTTGGCAAAAAAGTGTGTTTTTTAAAACCCAGAAAATTATGGCTGTATTTATAGCTTAAATTGCACACTGACTAATCCAGATGTTGGATATTGCCAAAATTGCACACTGACTAATCCTGCAAATGCACCAGATGCTGTATAATGCCAAAAAAGGGTGATTTTTTTAAAACCAGATTAATCCAGCTTAATCCAGATGTTGTATATTGCCAGAAAAGTGTGTTTTTTTTGTAACAGAATATTAAAGCTGTATATATTAAACTTGAATTTCACACATGCAGATCTGTAAAATAGTGGATTTTGCCAAAAAAAGGGTGTTTTTAAAAAACCCAGAAAATGATGGTTGTATTTTTAGCTTAAATTGCACACTGACTAATCCAGATGTATATTGCCAAAAAAGTGTGTTTTTTTTTGGTAACAGAATATGAAAGCTGTATATATTAAACTTGAATTTCACAGGTGCAGATCTGTAAAATAGTGGATTTTGCCAAAAAAGGGTGTTTTTAAAAACCCAGAAAATGATGGCTGTATTTCTAGCTTAAATTGGACACTGACTAATCCAGATGTTGGATATTGCCAAAAAAGTGTTTTTGTTTTTTTTACTAAAAGAATAAAAAAAAGCTGTATATATAACCCTTGAATTTCACACGTGCTAATGCTGCAAGGGCAAGAAATTGTGTATTTTGGCTAAAAAGTGGGTTTTTAAAAACACAGAAAATTATGGCTGTATTTCTAGATTAAATTGCACACTGACTAATCCAGATGTTGGATATTGCCAAAATTGCACACTGACTAATCCTGCAAATGCACCAGATGCTGTATAATGCCAAAAAAGGGTGATTTTTTTTAAAACCAGATTATTAGTGGAGTATTTCAAGCTAGGATTTGAATGTCACAAAAGCTCAGATGCAGTGCTGGTGCACTGAGCTTGCATAAAATGGCCGCCGACGCCCACCTAACTAGCAGACGGATAAGTTATTTTTTTTCTTATACAAACGCAAAATACAAATGTGATAGCAAGTTATTTTTTTCTGTCACTGGGCTCAGGGCAGGGTAAAAAGATTGTGCCCTCCACCCACACAACTAAATGTATGTAGATCGCTGAGTTAGATTCCAGTTCTGAACAAAGATTCTCTATTATTCTCTACCTGAAATCACCAGCAGCATCCTCTCCCTACACTAGTAACAGCAGAGTGACGTGCAGCGCTACGTGACTCAAGCTTATATAGAGGCTGGGTCACATGCTGCACTGGCCAATCACAGCCATGCCATTAGTAGGCATGGCTGTGATGGCTTCTAAGGGCACAGAGTGAAATGCATGTTGATTGGCTGCTCTGCAGCCTTTCAAAAAGCGCCAAGAAAGTGCCGAACACCGAACCCGAACCTGAGCTTTTACTAAAAAGTTTGGGTTCGGGTCCGGGGTCCAGAAATCCTAAAGTTCGGTACTCCTAAAGCTCAACCCTACTTATCTTCCAAAAATTGCTGAAAAATGTCTTTAAATTCATAGTCTTCAACATAAATATTTTAATATGCCTTGTCTTCCAAAAATCCGAAAGTGTTGCGTTTATATTTTTGTTCAGTGTATTTTTAGACAAATATATTCCATTAAACTAATAATGCAAATTGTTATATTTGACATAATAGAGCACCCCTTTCACTCAGCTTCCATTCTTATCATGACATTTTTCACAACCACAACTGATAAATTATCAAAATCAACAATTTAGACTTAAAACTTGACTACTGTTTTGCCCAGCAGGGTTAGGGAAAATTCTATTTCACGTCAGCCATGGTTTGGTATTCCTGTAGTGATTCATGTGGTAATAGTACCATCTAGCGGTGTTAAATTGTATTGCACCTTGATTTTCTTATACAAACGCAAAATACAAATGTGATAGCACTCTCTGCAACCAGCATTCTGCCCTGCCTCTATGCTGGATGAGGCATTGGTGTACATTTTGGCCAAAGCGTAATAAGCCACTCACCACGTCAAGGTCGCCTCTATGGAGTGGTCCCTAACACTAGTTCCTACCTGTTTATGGGCCATGACAGCCACACAAAGTCCAGGGAATGCAGGTCAGCATGCACGCCAAGCACACTCTGCTTCTAACCCCGTCCGGTGCCATTACAGCTTTCATCGGATCCAGGAATGCAAGTACCAACATGCACCAACATGCACGCTGATCCCACCATATACTTCTCCTGGAGCCAAATGGCTACTGGTAGGTTCTATATAAGCAGACTCAGGTGTGCATGACTGACCAGTCAATCTGTCCTGGAGGCTGGTTTTAAAGTCAGTATAAAACTGAGTCTGCTTACATAGAACCTACCAGTAGCCATTTGGCTCCAGGAGAAGTATATGGTGGGCTCAGCGTGCATGTTGGTACTTGCATCCCTGGATCCGATGAAAGCTGTAATGGCACCGGACAGGGTTAGAAGCAGAGTCTGCTTGGCGTGCATGCTGACCTGCATTCCCTGGACTTTGTGTGGCTGTCATGGCCCATAAACAGGTAGGAACTAGTGTTAGGGACCACTCCATAGAGGCGACCTTGACGTGGAGAGTGGCTTATTACGCTTTGGCCAAAATGTACACCAATGCCTCATCCAGCATAGAGGCAGGGCAGAATGCTGGTTGCAGAGTGCTATCACATTTGTGTTTTGCGTTTGTATATGTATTTCGCCATAGTGATGTGCACCTACATACAGGTTGTGCTGACTCAATCACCCACCTTGTTTTTCTTGTTTCAAAGACTGCTGTATTGTGGGTGGTGCAAAGCATTGTGGGAATGCAAAGCATTGTGGGAATGCAAAGCATCCTGGGAAAGAGAAGTCTCCAGGACACAGTATAGAGCTCTCCTCCTGCATATCTCCTTCCTAAACTCCACCATCCTAGTAGAAGCATATCTGGTGAGAGATCTATCTTTGCTTTCGGGACATTATGTTATGCAGAGCTGTTCAGCTAGTTATCATTGTTATTCAGGGAGTTGTTAATACTGTTAGCTAGCTATGTAATCTATGTTAGGTAGCCATTTTACCATGGGTTTCAGTGTTGTGCAAATGTTACAGTACATGCTATACTATATACTTATTCATGTTATTTGTATTCTTATAGTTTTACCATCAAATACTCCTGTTTTGCCAATAAACAAGTTAGACTACAAAGAACAATACTCTTATTTGGAAGACAGGAATGGTTTATGCTGAATGTCAGACTGCACACTGTGTGAACGTGTATGAAGACAGAACAACAACCACCAAACCATCTCCCACAAATGTAATCTCTAAAATATAAAATGTTCTACTTACCTCTCTGTCAGAACAGTATAGCAGTCAGAACTGTGGGGAAAAATCAACTAATTTGGTGTGTGGAGAATTGTGGATTGTTGAAAGGTTTACGATGTGTGCTTGGTGACTTGAGATCTACAAGAATGCCTAGCCATCATCATAATCACTAATATATCACTATTTTGGAAATTATAGCAAAAAGGTTAAAGGGATTGGCCACTTTATGAATGCTGTTTACTAATATGTAGTGGTCGTAAGATGACAATATGGCAATTACTTATATGGCTTTGTTGATATTATGTGCCATTTGATATATTTCATAAGCAATATCCCTTGCTGGGCACATCATCTATGCTGTCCACATAGAGGTCCTGTTTAAAAGATGGCCACTGATGGATGGTCATGTGACCAGAGACCTGACTCAACCTCCTCCAGTCTAACATTGTACCTGCACTAAACTTAAATAGAGATGGCCCGAACTATCCGACGGCGAACAGTTCCCGGCGAACATAGCTTGTTCGCGTTCGCCTCTGCCGGGCGAACACATGCGATGTTCGGTCCGCCCCCTATACATCATCATTGAGCAAACTTTGACCCTGTACCTCACAGTCAGCAGACACATTCCAGCCAATCAGCAGCATACCCTCCCTCCCAGACCCTCCCACCTCCTGCACAGCATCCATTTTAGATTCATTCTGAAGCTGCAGTCTTAGTGAGAGGAGGGAGACTGTAACTGCTGCTGATTTAATTGGGAAATCGATAGCTAGGCTAGTGAATTCAGTGTCCACTCCAGTCCTGAAAGACTCATCTGATCTCTGCTGTAAGGACAGCGTCCTGACAGCACCCCAAAAAGCCCTTTTTAGGGCTGCAACATTAGTCTGCTTTTTTTTTTCCTTTATATACATATTGCAGTTGCCTGGCCTGCCTGTGTGTGAGGAGCTGCAGGCCCACAGACTGTAGTGTGCCCACTGCCAGTGCTCACCCCTGTCATTCCGTGTGGCACAGGACTTTGCTTAAAAAAAGGCACTTAATTTTTACACTTTAATCTAAGGTTAGTTGCCTGCCAGTGTGTGTCAGGCTGACTTCCACTGACTGTAGTGTGCCCACTGCCAGTGCCCACCCCTGTCATACCGAGTGGCACAGGACTTTGCTTAAAAAATAGGCACTTAATTTTTACACTTTAATCTAAGGTTAGTTGCCTGCCAGTGTGTGTCAGGCTGACTTCCACTGACTGTAGTGTGCCCACTGCCAGTGCCCACCACTCATACCGGCTGGCACAGGACTTTGCATAAAAAAGGCATTTAATTTTTACACTTTAGTGTAATTTCAGCTGCTTGCCTGCTGCTAGTGTGTGTCAGGCCGACTTCAACTGACTGTAGTGTGCCCACTGCCAGTGCCCACCCCTGTCATACCGAGTGGCACAGGACTTTGCTTAAAAAATAGGCACTTAATTTTTACACTTTAATCTAAGGTTAGTTGCCTGCCAGTGTGTGTCAGGCTGACTTCCACTGACTGTAGTGTGCCAACTGCCAGTGCCCACCACTCATACCGGCTGGCACAGGACTTTGCATAAAAAAGGCATTTAATTTTTACACTTTAGTGTAATTTCAGCTGCTTGCCTGCTGCTAGTGTGTGTCAGGCCGACTTCAACTGACTGTAGTGTGCCCACTGCCAGTGCCAACCACTGATACCGGGTGGCACAGTAGCTTGCCGATAAATAAGGCATTTAATTTTTAGACAGTAGTCTAAATTCAGTTGCTTGCCTGCTGCCAGTGTGTGTCAGGCCCGCTTCCACTGACTGTAGTGTGCCCACTGCCAGTGCCAACCACTGATACCGGGTGGCACAGTAGCTTGCCGATAAATAAGGCATTTAATTTTTAGACAGTAGTCTAAATTCAGTTGCTTGCCTGCTGCCAGTGTGTGTCAGGCCCTCTTCCACTGACTGTAGTGTGCCCACTGCCAGTGCCAACCACTCATACCGGGTGGCACAGTAGCTTGCCGATAAATAAGGCATTTAATTTTTACACTTTAGTGTAATTTCAGTTGCTTGCCTGCTGCCAGTGTGTGTCAGGCCCGCTTCTACTGACTGTAGTGTGCCCACTGCCAGTGCCAACCACTGATACCATCTCCCCGTTCGAAAAATCTATTCAATAAATGGCACCCAGATTGGGGACGTTAGAGGGATTAAACTGATGAGAATAGTACTACAGAAAATACCACTCATATCGGGTGTGACAGTAAATTGCACGGCGCAGACGCAGTCACCGTGGATAAAAACAAAGGGGAGGGAGCCAGCGTTTTTTTAACCATCTCCCCGTTCGAAAAATCAATTCAATTGACCTTTCGGGGACCCTTGGTGTTGTACGTGGCTGGGTGGAGGAAGAAACCTTCAATGACATCACCGGGACGTGGCTAGCTTGGTATCCAACCTTGTGCAAATGGGGAGTTTGCGGTTGTGCAAATGAACTGTTTGCGGTGCATTAAAAGGGGAGTTTGGTCTGTCAATGTCTGTGATGCGGGCGTAACCCTTACACTACCTGATCGATACAACATCATACCTGATCGTATACACACACTGGATGTTTTAAAGCACGTTATTCCAAACAATTTAGGAATGTTAGTTGATTTATGCCCTTTATGGATTAAAACCCGACTCTGCGTCCACTACGTAATTTTCCATGGGAGTTTTGCCATAGATCCCCCTCCGGCATGCCACAGTCCAGGTGTTAGACCCCTTGAAACAACTTTCTCATCACTATTGTGGCCAGAAAGAGTCCCTGTGGGTTTTAAAATTCGCCTGTCTATTGAAGTCTATGGCGGTTCGCCCGGTTCGCCAGTTCGCGAACATTTGCGGAAGTTCTCGTTCGCTGTTCGCGAACTGAAAATTTTATGTTCGCGACATCACTAAACTTAAAACAGTGCAAATACAGATACAGGGTGCAGTGTATTTGAATGGATGACACTGAGTGATATGCCTGGTCAAATGACCATCCGCAGCTATTTTATGGACAGGACCTCCATGCAAATGGCACAAAAGACTTAGTGAACAAGTAGACATACCGTATGAAACATATAAAATTGTGCAGAATATTAGGCTACATTATTAAGTGCCACATTGGCATCCTAGTCTCTGGTATAATAAAAAAAAAAGTCCTATCTCTACTTCACATAAAATAAATAATACAAAAAAAAGTCTAATTGTGTATTATGTCTGTTTAAATGAGCCTATCATAAAGGTTTAGACAATGTTTAGTTGTTATGTTTATTTTACTATATAACTATAACAGAACTTTATTTTGCAAGCCATAAACTATGATTTCATGTTATTCATACAACACTGTATTCTTTAATCTTTAAAAAAAAAAAAAAAAAAACATTTGTATGATATCTTATAGGAGATTTTGCTTTATTACTGCTGTGTTCCTCGAACATTACACAATATACTACACTGCTGTGATGTAACTACTTTAAGTACAAAAGCAGATCAATTTACAGCCTACTCTCATGATTTCAGCCAAGCAGTAGGAAAGCATTTTCAGTGACCTTGAGCAACCTTAGATAAACTGAGTATACAAATTTTGATATGTCCTTCATCTTCATTGCTAAACATTTAATGTACACAGTAAGATCTAAACAAAACTATAGATAAGCACTTCATCATGCTTTGAATTCAAGAAATACAATCTGCAGTAATACAACATAGAACTTCCTTCCTTGTACCCATGAACCAGTATTGTTAATTATATTTTTAGCTAAAGTGAAATATCAAACTGATTAAGTATCTGTGTTATTAGATGCACCAAATATCACTGGGCTTTAGGAATGTACAAGCATCTAATACAGTTTTGATAAACAGTAAAATAATAGGACAATTTTAGTCAACCATTTATTTTCTTTCATCCCTGTAAACTCATTTTTGCTGCAGTCATCTGTAACTTATGAGAGACATTTCCCTATTTGCTCTACAACTGATTGAATCAATTTTTTTAAATTACACATCTCATCTGAAAAATTATTTCTGACTACTTCTTGGGTGCTGCTAATTTAGTTCACCAAATCACCACCATTTATTTAAAAGCAATACTTTGTAACTGACAATTGAAATTATTTTATTGTAGCAGAAGTGAAATCATGAGCTACTTGTTTATGGCTGATGATTACAAATAGAAAGATATTCGGAATAGTTGGGGACAAAACTGTGCAGAAAAATCAAGTAACATGATTCTGTACTACAAAGGAAAACATTGAAATGATTAAAGTAATTTCATTGTTTCTAGAGATGAGCGAATTATAAAAAAATTAGATTCAGCTGCTTCAATGAATTTTGCAAAAAAAAATTGCTTTGTGATGAACTAGTTTGTCACGATGTGCATTTCTTTGTAAGTAGTGGGTGCAATGACAGGGAGCGGCAATTGCACTGCCACCCATAATTGTACACTTCAGATGCTGCATTCATACATGATAAAAATAACAGAGTGTAAAATTTTGAAAAAGAAATCATACTTACCTTATCCACTTGCTCGCGATGGGCCAGCCACCACCATCTGGCTTGAAGATCTGGTACGAAATCTCACGTGGCCCGTGATAATGTCATATGTCACCGCGCACAGGATTTTGTGCGAGATCTTCAAGCAAGATGGCGGCAGTCAGCCCGTCACAAGCAAATGGATGAGGTACTGTAAGTATGATTTTTTATTTTTTTACGCGATTTTAGGTAAAATCGATTCTCTACCACAGTAATTGTTTCATGTATGTGTATCATTAAAGGTCCGCCTTTCAAAATGTCTCCAAGGGTAGATGTGATAACTAGTGTTGATCGAGCAGCAAAGTGCTCGGGTGCTCTGGCCGAACAAATCGGGATGCTCGGGTGCTCGGTATAATGGGAGTCAATTGGAGAACACGAGCATTAAACCAGGCAGGGCCAGGGTGCCTGGTTCATAGGAAAAAGGTCAGAAATTGATGGAAACACCACCAAAATTGTTTGGGAACAGTATGGTGAGGATGTCTCTATGCATCTTGGACTCCCAGGTCACTGCTGGGAACCATGTTGTCCGAGTAGTACGCCGCTTTTACAGACTGACAATAATACACACAAAACCGGAAAAAAAATAAAAATTGTTAAGAAACATTATTTCCTGTATATTTACTTGTATATAAAGTTTAAGTGCTGCCAAAAATTACAAGGAAGAGGTACTCCGATACAACCTGTATATCACATAATGGAGGGCCTTATTTATATTGTGGTACAATAGTTCAGGTAGTGGGACTCCTACATTAAAAAAGCCTATGCACTAAGTGAAAGGGCTGCCAAAAATTACAAGGAACTGGCACTCCAAAACACCCTTTGTTACATATAAAGGAGGGCATCATACACACCCTTGAAAAATTATGATTGATGGCCTGCTGGTGACCCTCAAAAACATTTTGATCAAGGGCCTGCTGATCTGACCATCTAAAACATTAGGGGCGAGGGCCTGCTGCCACATTGGTGACTCTAAATAACCTCTTGGCGATTGCACGTCCCTGTGACGGCGACGATCCATTCGGATATCTGCCCTATCAACTTTCAATGTTCTTTTCTGTGCCTACAATGGTGATCAAGGGTAACGGGGAATCAGGGTTCGATGCCGGAGAGGGAGCCTGAGAAACGGCTATCACATCCAAAGAAGGTCAATGGTTGAAATCTGATTGGCTGTTGTTGCCCTAACCCTTTTTTTTCCTAATTGTGAACAACCCAGAGAGGGTGGGTCAAGTTATTAAAGCACAAGCGTCCAAGGACGGCAGCAGGCGCACTGCAATTACCCACTTAGTGACGATAAATAACAAGAGGCCCTGTTATTGGAATGAGTACACTTTCTGTTAACAAGGATCTATTGGAGGGCAAGTCTGGTGCCAGCAGCCGACTTGCTCCCGGCCTCCACAACGTTCACCCGGTGTGTCATCATGGTGAGAATTGTGTTGACCAGACTCTTGGCTACTGAGACTGGACTTGTAGGTGAGGGTCTGCTGCTGTTTTGTTGACTCTAGATAACTTCTTGGCGATCGCACATCCCTGTGACGGCAACGATCCATTTGGATGTCTGCCCTATCAACTTTGGAGCCATTTTTCAACAAGGACCTTCTGGTATAGCACCGTTTTGCTTGTCCTCTCCACTAGAGGAATGAGAGATGAGAAGTTCTCTGTCAAGATGGGTTAACAACCAGTAAACCATGTTGTCTAAAATGCGTATAATGCGCGGGTCTTGGGAAAGGCAGCCTAACATAAAGTCAGACATGTGTGCCAGAGTACCAACAGGCAAGACTTTGCTGTCGCCATAAGAAGGTGAGCTGACCTTGTAAAAGATTGTAGGTGAGGGACTGCAGGTGAGCTGACCCTGTAAAATATTATATGCGAGGGCCTGCAGGTGAACTGACCCTGTAAAACATTATATGCGAGGGCCTGCAGTTGAGCTGACCCTGTAAAACATTATATGCAAGGGCCTGCAGGTGAGCTGACCCTGTAAAACATTATTTGTGAGGGCCTGCAGGTGAGCTGACCCTGTAAAACATTATTTGCGAGGGCCTGCAGGTGAGCTGACCTTGTAAAAAATGATATGCGAAGGCATTATATGCGACAAATAAGCATGTTGATATGATGGAAGAGGAGGAGGAGAATGAGAAAAGGAATATTTAACCATATACCCTTTTTTGTGGTGGAAGGGGTGCATAGGAATACAGTGTATTGAGTACATTAAATAACACATTTAAAGTGCCTTTGTTCATCCGCTTTCCTCTGGTGGAGTCGAGAACTCAGGGGTAATCCAGGCCTTGTTAATTTTTATAAGAGTCAACTTGTCAGCATTTTCAGTTGACAGATGAATACGCTTATCTGTTATAATGCCACCACCAGCACTAAATAAACGCTCGGACAAAATGCTGGCGGCAGGTAAGGCCAGCACCTCCAAGGCGTAGAGCGCCAGTTCGTGCCACGTGTCCAGCTTGGACACCCAGTAATTGTAAGGCACTGAGGGATCACTGAGGACGCTGACATGGTCTGCTATGTACTCCTTCACCATCTTCCAAAACGTTTCCCTCCTTGTGACACTAGGCCGCGCATCAGGGTGAGGGTGCTGGCGGGGTCTCATGAAACTGTCCCAGGCCTTGGAGAGTGTTGTCCTGCCTCTGTTGGAACTGATGTGTGATCTCCTTGTCTCCCCTCCTCGGTTGTCCAAGGAAGTACGGACTCTGCCACCAGCGTTGTCAGATGAAAATTTTTGGAGCAATTTTTCAACAAGGACCTTCTGGTATTGCACCATTTTGCTCGTCCTCTCCACCTGAGGAATGAGAGATGAGAAGTTCTCTATGTAGCGGGGGTTGAGAAGGGTGAACAACTAGTAATCTGTGTTGTCTAAAATGTGTATAACGCGTGGGTCGCGGGAAAGGCAGCCTAACATGAAGTCAGCTATATTTGCCAGAGTACCAACAGGCAAAACTTCGCTGTTGTCATCAGGAGGATGACTGTCCATCTCCTCATCCTCTTCATCCACTTCTGCCCACCCACGCTGAACAGATGGAATTAAACTTCCATGGGTACTACCCTCTGTAATGGAGGCAACCGTCTCCTGCTCCTCCTCCTCTTCATTGTTCAATTCACACTGAGAAGTCGGACGGAGGGTGGTCTATCTATCACAATGTGTAATGTCTTCTTCCACTATTTCCATCTCTTCTACATGCAAAGCGTCATCCTTAATTGTGAGCAGCGAGCGTTTGAGTAGACACAGAAGTTGGATGGTTACACTGATAATAGCGTTATTGCCGCTCACCATCTGTGTTGACTCCTCAAAGTTTCTTAAAACCTCACATCAGACATCCATGCCCACTCCTCGCTTCTGATTAGCGGAAGCTGACTGGAAAGGTGACGACCATATAGCAGCTGGTATTTCACTACTGCTCTCTGCTGCTCACAAAGCCTGGCCAACATGTGGAACATGAAGATCCAGCGTGTGCTCACATCACACAACAGCCTGTGAGCTGCTGCAGTATTGACAGACCAGCTGAAGCTGCCCATGACTTGCGAAAATGTGCACACACGCGGCGCATCTTCACCAGTAGTTCACACAAATTGGGGTAGGTTTTGAGACACCGCTGAACCACTAAGTTTAGGATGTGGGCTAGGCATAGGGTGTGTGTGAGCTTGCCGACCTCCAAAGCTGCCACCAAGTTATGGCCATTATCATCACAACCATGCCTGGTTGTAGGATGAGTGGCGAGAGCCACAGCTCAGTCTGCTCTCTTATCCCCTGCAACAGCTCTGCGGCAGTGTGCTGTTTGTCACCTAAACACATCAGCTTCAGCACGGCTTCCCCACTGCAGTGCTACACTGCTTCCAGCTACCGGCTGATGGCTGACTGGTGCTGCACGCGGATAATTCAGAGGTGGAAGTGGAGGAGGAGGCGGAGGAGAACTGGGGGTTGGATCCAAAGTTGGATCCATTTAGTGCTATGGCCTGTGGGTGGGTGGGTGGCTGGGTATTTGTGCTTGTGTTCAAATGACTGGGGTAAGGACCTTTGGAGGCTGCGCTGGGACAGGGAAGTAAATGTGGTCACTGATAGTTCTTGCGAAGGTCCAAGTGCAGGGCGGGAGGCATCCTCGACTGCGCCTTCAACAGGCGATTGGCCAGCACTTACCATAAGGGAAAAGGAGGCAGTGGTGTGACCCGCAGACACAGATTGCAGACCCAGGGGTTCATCCCATTTATTACGGTGCTTGGATGCCATGTGGCGGATCATGCTGGTGGTGGTCAGGTTACTAGTGTTCACTCCCTGGCTCATTTTGGTGTGGCACAGGTTGCAAACTACTATTCTTTTGTCGTCCGCACTTTCCTCAAAAAAGCACCATACTGCGGAACACCTACCCCTTGGCAAGGGAGACTTTGGCAAGGGAGATTTCCTCAAGGGGGTGCTCCATGGAACAGTTGCGGGCCTGTGTGATGTGGCCTACCTTATCCCTTTTGCCACCCCATTGCCTCTTCCAGTCTATTTCAGAGCTGCAGATCCCTCCCCCTCTGCACTGGTGTCCTCGCTCAGCTTTCCACCTTCCCAGGTTGGGTCAGTGACCTCATTGTTTACCACCTCCTCACTCTGATTATCCTCTTGATTTGTTGACCTAAACACAACCTCAGTGATTGACTGTGTCTCATCCTCTTCATCAACCTCTTGAGACAGTAATTGCGGTTGACTCATTGGCAACTGTGTATCATCATGATCCACCTCATTAAACACTAATTGCCGTTCCCCACCATCATGTTCTTGTGACAGCACCTGCTCAACAGGTTGGGAATCAGGGCACAAGATCTTATGTCCCTATTTAAGCATGCTTGGTGAGAGGGCCAAATCAAGTAATGGCGATGAAAAGAGCTCCTCGGAATATCCGACTGTTGGATCACTTGTTTGGCCAGACTCTCCATGGTGGGAGGAAGGAGGATCAGGGTGAGGATTCTGTTGACCAGACTTTTGGTTACTGAGACTGGACTTGGTGGAAGACAGGGTGGTGCTTAACCGACTGGAAGCATTATCTGCTGCAATCCAACCAACCACCTGCTCGCACTGGTCTGACTTCAAGAGTTTTGTCCTCTGATGCCCTGCAAACTGGGACATGAAGCTAGGTACCATGGATGATTGTTTTTTTTGTGCTCTGGCAGCAGGTACAGTTTCAAAGCACCCAGGGATACGGCCATTAGCATTACGGCCACCTTCCCATACCTTAATGCTCGTCATCTTCATATTAAATGTTATATGCAGCCTTGACACACAAATTTGCCATTCTCAAAATAACTAGTTTCTGGTATTTGAGGCCTACTTGAAATCTATCCCAAAAAGGATATCTTACATTGAAGGTACTGATAGTGTCATTCAGAAAAACCTAAGACACACGCTACCGTGCAGATAGAAGTCTGATTCTGAGATTAAACCTTAACCTGTCACACAGTGCAAAAAAAAACAGGTCTCACATTTCTATTCAAGCAAATCTGTACTGTTTTAGCTGGTCAAGTTATTTGTAGTGACCGTAAAAGCACACTTTTTTTTCTGGGTTGAAAAACTATTCCCAAATTTGCCATTCTCAAAATAACTAGTTTCTGGTATTTGAGGCCTACTTGAAATCTATCCCAAAAAGGATATCTTACATTGAAGGTACTGATAGTGTCATTCAGAAAAACATAAGACACACGCTACCGTGCAGATAGAAGTCTGATTCTGAGATTAAACCTTAACCTGTCACACAGTGCAAAAAAAAACAGGTCTCACATTTCTATTCAAGCAAATCTGTACTGTTTTAGCTGGTCAAGTTATTTGTAGCGACCGTAAAAGCACACTTTTTTTTCTGGGTTGAAAAACTATTCCCAAATTTGCCATTCTCAAAATAACTAGTTTGTGGTATTTGAGGCCTACTTGAAATCTATCCCAAAAAGGATATCTTACATTGAAGGTACTGATAGTGTCATTCAGAAAAACCTAAGACACACGCTACCGTGCAGATAGAAGTCTGATTCTGAGATTAAACCTTAACCTGTCACACAGTGCAAATTTGCCATTCTCAAAATTGTGGTGAACGGGAACAATGAGGAAAACATCTAATAAGGGACGCGGACGCGGACGTGGACATGGTCGTGGTGGTGTTAGTGGACCCTCTGGTGCTGGGAGAGGACGTGGCCGTTCTGCCACAGCCACACGTCCTAGTGTACCAACTACCTCAGGTCCCAGTAGCCGCCAGAATTTACAGGGATATTTGGTGGGGCCCAATGCCGTTCTAAGGATGGTATGGCCTGAGCAGGTACAGGCATTAGTCAATTGGGTGGCCGACAGTGCATCCAGCACGTTCACATTATCTCCCACCCAGTCTTCTGCAGAAAGCGCACAGATGGCGCATGAAAACCAAGCCCATCAGTCTGTCACATCACCCCCATGCATATCAGGGAAACTGTCTGAGCCTCAAGTTATGCAGCAGTCTCTTATGCTGTTTGAAGACTCTGCTGCCAGGGTTTCCCAAGGGCATCCACCTAGCTCTTCACCAGGGGTGGAAGAGATAGAATGCACTAACGCACAACCACTTATGTTTCCTGATGATGAGGACATGGGAATACCACCTCAGCACGTCTCTGATGATGACGAAGCACAGGTGCCAACTGCTGCGTCTTTCTGCAGTGTGCAGACTGAACAGGAGGTCAGGGGTCAAGACTGGGTGGAAGACGATGCAGGGGACGATGAGGTCCTAGACCCCACATGGAATGAAGGTCGTGCCACTGACTGTCAGAGTTCGGAGGAAGAGGCAGTGGTGAGACAGAGCCAACAGCGTAGCAAAAGAGGGAGCAGTGGGCAAAATCAGAACACCCGCCGCCAAGAGACTCCGCCTGCTACTGACCGCCGCCATCTGAGACCGAGCACCCCAAAGGCAGCTTCAAGGAGTTCCCTGGCATGGCACTTCTTCAAACAATGTGCTGACGACAAGACCCGAGTGGTTTGCATGCTGTGCCATCAGAGCCTAAAGCGAGGAATTAACGTTCTGAACCTTAGCACAACCTGCATGACCAGGCACCTGCATGCAAAGCATGAACTGCAGTGGAGTAAACACCTTAAATACAAGGAAGTCACTCAGGCTCCCCCTGCTGCCTCTTCTGCTGCTGCCGCCTCGGCCTCTTCTGCTGCTGCCGCCGCCTCGGCCTCTTCTGCTGCTGCTGCCGCCGCCTCGGCCTCTTCCTCTGCCTCTGGAGGAACGTTGGCACCTGCCGCCCAGCAAACATGGGATGTACCACCAACACCACCACCTGCGTCACCAAGCATCTCAACCATGTCACACGGCAGCGTTCAGCTCTCCATCTCACAAACATTTGAGAGAAAGCGTAAATTCCCACCTAGCCACCCTCGATCCCTGGCCCTGAATGCCAGCATTTCTAAACTACTGGCCTATAAAGTGCTGTCATTTAGGCTGGTGGACACACACAGCTTCAAACAGCTCATGTCACTTGCTGTCCCACAGTATGTTGTTCCCAGCCGCCACTACTTCTCCAAGAGAGCCGTGCCTTCCCTGCACAAACAAGTGTCCGATAAAATCAAGTGTGCACTGCGCAACGCCATCTGTGGCAAGGTCCACCTAACCACAGATACGTGGACCAGTAAGCACGGCCAGGGACGCTATATCTCCCTAACTGCACACTGGGTAAATGTAGTGGCGGCTGGGCCCCAGGCGGAGAGCTGTTTGGCGCACGTCCTTCCGCCGCCAAGGATCGCATGGCAACATTCTTTGCCTCCTGTCTCCTCCTCCTCCTACTCAGCTTCCTCCTCCTCTTCTTCCACCTGCTCATCCAGTCAGCCACACACCTTCACCACCAACTTCAGCACAGCACGGGGTAAACGTCAGAAGGCCATTCTGAAACTCATATGTTTGGGGGACAGGCCCCACACCGCACAGGAGTTGTGGCGGGGTATAGAACAACAGACCGACGAGTGGTTGCTGCCGGTGAGCCTCAAGCCCGGCCTGGTGGTGTGCGATAATGGGCGAAATCTCGTTGCAACTCTGGGACTAGCCGGTTTGACGCACATCCCTTGCCTGGCGCATGTGCTGAATTTGGTGGTGCAGAAGTTCATTCGCAACTACCCCGACATGTCAGAGCTGCTGCATAAAGTGCGGGCCGTCTGTTCGCGCTTCTGGCGTTCACACCCTGCCGCTGCTTGCCTGTCTGCGCTACAGCATAACTTCCGCCTTCCCGCTCCCCGCCTCATATGCGACGTACCCACCAGGTGGAACTCCACCTTGCATATGCTGGACAGACTGTGCGAGCAGCAGCAGGCCATAGTGGAGTTTCAGCTGCAGCCCGCACGGGTCAGTCGCACTGTGGATCAGACCCACTTCACCACCAATGACTGGGCCTCCATGCGAGACCTGTGTGCCCTGTTGCGCTGTTTCGAGTACTCCACCAACATGGCCAGTGGCGATGACGCCGTTATCAGCGTTACAATACCACTTCTATGTCTCCTTGAGAAAACACTTAGGGCGATGATGGAAGAGGAGGTGGCCCAGGAGGAAGAGGAGGAAGAGGGGTCATTTTTAGCACTTTCAGGCCAGTCTCTTTGAAGTGACTCAGAGGGAGGTTTTTTGCAACAGCAGAGGCCAGGTAAAAATGTGGCCAGACAGGGCCCACTACTGGAGGACGAGGAGGACGAGGATGAGGAGGAGGTGGAGGAGGATGAGGATGAAGCATGTTCACAGCGGGGTGGCACCCAAAGCAGCTCGGGCCCATCACTGGTGCGTGGCTGTGGGGAAACACAGGACGATGACGATACGCCTCCCACAGAGGACAGCTGGTCCTTAACTCTGGGCAGCCTGGCACACATGAGCGACTACATGCTGCAGTGCCTGCGCAACGACAGCAGAGTTGCCCACATTTTAACGTGTGCGGACTACTGGGTTGCCACCCTGCTGGATCCCCGGTACAAAGACAATGTGCCCACCTTACTTCCTACACTGGAGCGTGATAGGAAGATGCGCGAGTACAAGCGCACGTTGGTAGACGCGCTACTGAGAGCATTCCCAAATGTCACAGGGGAACCAGTGGAAGCCCAAGGCGAAGGCAAAGGAGGAGCAAGAGGTCGCCAACGCAGCTGTGTCACGCCCAGCTCCTCTGAGGGCAGGGTTAGCATGGCAGAGATGTGGAAAAGTTTTGTCAACACGCCACAGCTAAGTGCACCACCACCTGATACGGAACGTGTTAGCAGGAGGCAACATTTCACTAACATGGTGGAACAGTACCTGTGCACACCCCTCCACGTACTGACTGAGGGTTCGGCCCCATTCAACTTCTGGGTCTCCAAATTGTCCACGTGGCCAGAGCTAGCCTTTTATGCCTTGGAGGTGCTGGCCTGCCCGGCGGCCAGCGTTTTGTCTGAGCGTGTATTCAGCACGGCAGGGGGCGTCATTACAGACAAATGCAGCCGCCTGTCTACAGCCAATGTGGACAAGCTGACGTTCATAAAAATGAACCAGGCATGGATCGCACAGGACCTGTCCATCCCTTGTGCAGATTAGATATTAACTACCTCCCCTTAACAATATATTATTCTACTCCAGGGCACTTCCTCATTCAATCCTATTTTTATTTTCATTTTACCATTATATTGCGGGGCAACCCAAAGTTGAATGAACCTCTCCTCTGTCTCGGTGCCGGGGCCTAAATGTGTGACAGTGGCCTGTTCCAGTGGTGGATGACGTGATGCCTGATTCTCTGCTATGACATGAAGACAGATTCTGTGCTGACATGAAGCCAGATTCTCTGCTATGGCATGAAGAGACTGATTCTGTGCTGACATGAAGCCAGATTCTTTGCTATGGCATGAAGAGACTCATTCTCTGCTGATGTGAAGCCAGATTCTCTGCTATGGGACCTCTGTCCAATTGATATTGGGTCATTTTTATTTTTTTAATTTTTATTTTAATTCATTTCCCTATCCACATTTGTTTGCAGGGAATTTACCTACATGTTGCTGCCTTTTGCAGCCCTCTAGCTCTTTCCTGGGCTGTTTTACAGCCTTTTTAGTGCCCAAAAGTTCGGGTCCCCATTGACTTTAATGGGGTTCGGGTTCGGGACGAAGTTCGGGTCGGGTTCGGATCCCGAACCCAAACATTTCCGTGAAGTTCGGCCGAACTTCTCGAACCCGAACATCCAGGTGTTCGCTCAACTCTACTTAAGAGTCCTTCAAACATCTTTCCCACAACAGAAGTTAAACTAACTGGTCTATAATTACCTATGGAGGACCTTGATCCTTTTTTGAATTTGGGCACCATGTTTGCCTTGCACCAATCACTTGGCACTGTACCAGTATCTAGAGAATCTTTAAAAATTATAAACAGGGGCACAGCAATGACTCAACTGAGCTATTTAAGCACTCTTGGGTGTAATCCATCTGGACCCGGTGCCTTGGTCACATTTACCCTATTTAACTTATCTTGGACCCATATCTACAGTTAGCCAATTGAGTATATTACTGGATGTACTTATAGCCCCAGCACCACAGATATCAGCTCCTTTCTCTTCTTTTGTATATACAGAGCTAAAAAAAAAACATTTAGTAACTCTGCCTTTTCCTTATCTTCGGTGACTATCCCCCCTTTAACATTATTTAGTGGACCTACCTGCTCAGACCCAGGTTTTTTAGCATTTATATATTTAAAGATTTTTTGGGGATTTGTTTTGCTCTCTTTCGCTACCTGCTGTTTGTTTTGTATTTTTGCTAATTTTATCTTCTTTTTACAGATTTTATTAAGCCCTTTGTAATCTTCAAATGCTCCAGCTGACCCCTTCAGATTTGTATTTTTTAAATGCCCTTTTTTTGCCTATTATTGCCCTTTTTACACTAGCTGTAAGCCATGGGGGATTTAATTTTAGCCGTTTATACTTGTTACCTAAAGGAATACATTTTTTAGTGCAATTACTCAATGTGGATTTAAAGCTCTCCCATTTATCTTCAGTATTATTATGTGACAGTAGCTGCACCCAGTCTCTGCCCTGAAATGCTGCCCTCAACCCAGGGAAATTAGCTTTTTTGAAATTTAGTGTCTTTGCTCTGCCTGACAGAGTTTGCATCTTATAGTTTAGGGGGAATATAATTATAATGTGGTAACTATTACCTAGTGTTTCACGAACAATAACATTTCAAACAAGCTCTGCATCAATAGAGATGACCAGATCCAACAGAGCATTGCCCCTAGTGGGAGCTTCTACAAACTGGCCCATAAACTGGTCCTGCAGCAAGTTGAGGAATCTTGTCCCCTTTGCGGTTGAGGCAGAATTATGTCCCCAGTCAATGTCTGGGAAGTAAAAATCTCCCATTATGACCAAAATTTGGTTTTCTCATTTCTTGGACTTGGAACAAAAATATCACTGTTACCTGATCTGTTCTGTACGCATAGTGTAGCTATGTATTGTAGCCGCAGGAGGATAAAACTTTTCATGGCATAAACTATTTAGAGAACTAAATTGTATTTTTCATGAATGAATAAGAATGCATAACACATCCAATTATGCATATACATATTTAATCTGTACAGCTCTTCACAATGTGTTCCAAGAAGATAAACATGAAAATGAGTATACACTTACAATAAATTACAAAACTGCATCCTTCTAGCATCTCTAAATGTTAAATATGCGTGTATGATTTTAAGGAAAAAATCATTAAGTATTTTCTTTAAGAAATATATATAATATAATATATTGTAGGGATTTGCTCTGGTAGGCAGGGTAAGTGGACGCAATACAGAGGCAAGACCACGGTTGAAAAGAAAAAGTTTAGTGTTTATTCACACAGAAAGGCAGAAAAGAAAAACAATACTTTGCAGGGTCCTGGTGTTAATTCACACAGAAAGAGTCCTGGTGTTAATTCACACAGCAAGAGTCACATAACAAAACATGTCACCTGGCAGTCCACAGCAGGCTTTAGGGCGCCTGACTCCCAGCAGGCGGCTCTCATGCGGCTCTCAGCCTTGCAGCATGGCGGAACTCCTCAGCTCCCAAACACAGAGCTTCCACAGCTCCACTATCACCTGGAAGATCATTCCACACCCAGCTGAGCTGCTGGCTGGGTTTTGAAATCCTAGCCCAAAACCTGGCCTGGAACGTGGGGAACAGCCACCCACCCTGCTCTTTGGCTGCTCCCAATAAGAACCGACCCGGATCGGCTTTACAGCCACACTAAGAAAAAACTGTGTCAGCAAGCACTAGCTGCCGCTGACACACAAAATTACCGATTCAAAATTCCCTCTTGAAGTCGGGCGTTACCAAAACCGGGGACCCACACAGGGCCGACTTCAAAGCAGAGAAAGCCTCTTCCGCCTGGTCATTCCAGTGGACTATCACGGACTTCCGTCCCTTTAACCCCTTAAGGACTCAGCCCTATTTCACCTTAAGGACCAGGCCATTTTTTGCAAATCTGACCAGTGTCACTTTAAGTGCTGATAACTTTAAAACGCTTTGAATTATCCAGGCCATTCTGAGATTGTTTTTTCGTCTGTTGAGGAAGGGTTGAGACGCATGCATATATATACATATATGCATGCAAACACGTGCATGCATGTATGATATATATACATGCATTAATGGTCACTTCATAGGATGATGTGCGCGGATGTGCCCAGCATCTACGCACATCTGCCCTTAGTGGCCCACAGGGGCTCATGTTGGGCCCTGTGGGAAATGTGTGGTCCCTGGTTGATCTGTGCCCCCCTTATATGTGTCCCCTTATAGTTAGTATATATTTCCTGTCCCTCTCATGTAGATATATATATATATGGGGATGTGTGTATGCAGTGCATACATCTATATATGTGTATCTGCCATGGCTCTCCCCCAGGTATATATATATATATATATATATATATATATATGGGCCTATAACTGCCCATGTATGCCCCAGGTTTATAATGAGTATATATGTGTATATAGATGCGCCCCAAGTATCTATTTACATATATATACTTAAATGCCCCCCATAGGGACAGCGTTTAGCCAGTTCCTGCAGTGGGGTGGATATGTCTCCAGGTGGCTGGTGACTTCAAAGGCTAAGAAATCAATTGATCTGAGGCCTTTTGTTGATTTTATCAGCCTAGTTACTTATGTTTGGGACATGGCTGGGCGTGTGGTGCTGCTAGCATCAGGGGGCCAACTGGCTGTTCTGAGGGCAGGCATACGTCACAGTGACACTATGATGTCACATCTCTGAGGAAGGAGGAGGGGGGCTGGTTTTGGGCTATAAAGCCCCAAGCAGGGCAGAGGTGCTTTCTCTTGGATTCCTGGACTGCAATGAGAGACACATGGGAGCTGCACCCTGAAGGAAGAGAGGCCACATGGCCCTGATAATGGCTGAGTACCCCTTTCCCTCCAGACCCCTAATACACCTGCCCTCATTCTCCCCTTCCCTGCCACCAACTCATACCCCTGTAGCTGCCCTGTAATCAGCCTGCATACCCCAGTAGTAGCTGAGTGTGTGCTGCTAAGGAATGTATGTATGTGTATTGTACAGCTAGAGTGTGGGGTGGAATTGGGAATTGTCTAGTGTAGTGAGGTCTGTATTGTGGTGTGTGCGTCTATATGTACAGTGGCGGAAATAATTATTTGACCCCTCACTGATTTTGTAAGTTTGTCCAATGACAAAGAAATGAAAAGTCTCAGAACAGTATCATTTCAATGGTAGGTTTATTGTAACAGTGGCAGATAGCACATCAAAAGGAAAATCGAAAAAATAACTTTAAATAAAAGATAGCAACTGATTTGCATTTCATTGAGTGAAATAAGTATTTGAACCCCTACCAACCATTAAGAGTTCTGGCTCCCACAGAGTAGTTAGACACTTCTACTCAATTAGTCACCCTCATTAAGGACACCTGTCTTAACTAGTCACCTGTATAAAAGACACCTGTCCACAGAATCAATCAATCAAGCAGACTCCAAACTCTCCAACATGGGAAAGACCAAAGAGCTGTCCAAGGATGTCAGAGACAAAATTGTAGACCTGCACAAGGCTGGAATGGGCTACAAATCCATTAGCAAGAAGCTGGGAGAGAAGGTGACAACTGTTGGTGCGATTGTTCGAAAATGGAAGGAGCACAAAATGACCATCAATCGACCTCGCTCTGGGGCTCCACGCAAGATCTCACCTCGTGGGGTGTCAATGGTTCTGAGAAAGGTGAAAAAGCATCCTAGAACTACACGGGAGGAGTTAGTTAATGACCTCAAATTAGCAGGGACCACAGTCACCAAGAAAACCATTGGAAACACATTACACCGCAATGGATTAAAATCCTGCAGGGCTCGCAAGGTCCCCCTGCTCAGGAAGGCACATGTGCAGGCCCGTCTGAAGTTTGCCAATGAACACCTGAATGATTCAGAGAGTGACTGGGAGAAGGTGCTGTGGTCTGATGAGACCAAAATAGAGCTCTTTGGCATTAACTCAACTCGCTGTGTTTGGAGGAAGAAAAATGCTGCCTATGACCCCCAAAACACCGTCCCCACCGTCAAGCATGGGGGTGGAAACATTTTGCTTTGGGGGTGTTTTTCTGCTAAGGGCACAGGACAACTTATTCGCATAAACGGGAAAATGGACGGAGCCATGTATCGTGAAATCCTGAGCGACAACCTCCTTCCCTCTGCCAGGAAACTGAAAATGGGTCATGGATGGGTGTTCCAGCACGACAATGACCCAAAACATACAGCAAAGGCAATAAAGGAGTGGCTCAAGAAGAAGCACATTAAGGTCATGGAGTGGCCTAGTCAGTCTCCGGACCTTAATCCAATCGAAAACCTATGGAGGGAGCTCAAGCTCAGAGTTGCACAGAGACAGCCTCGAAACCTTAGGGATTTAGAGATGATCTGCAAAGAGGAGTGGACCAACATTCCTCCTAAAATGTGCGCAAACTTGGTCATCAATTACAAGAAACGTTTGACCTCTGTGCTTGCAAACAAGGGTTTTTCCACCAAGTATTAAGTCTTTTTTTGTTAGAGGGTTCAAATACTTATTTCACTCAATGAAATGCAAATCAGTTGCTATCTTTTATTTAAAGTTATTTTTTCGATTTTCCTTTTGATGTGCTATCTGCCACTGTTACAATAAACCTACCATTGAAATGATACTGTTCTGAGACTTTTCATTTCTTTGTCATTGGACAAACTTACAAAATCAGTGAGGGGTCAAATAATTATTTCCGCCACTGTATATATATTTATAACGATTAATCTATAAATATATATAGATATAGCGTATAATTAGACTTGTATTGTTGTAAGTAACCCCCCCCCTGGTTAACCCTTATTTCCCCCCCTGGTTATCCAAACCCCTACTCCCCTGAATAACCCCTGGGCCTCACTGTACACTTGTAGGGTATTAACCACCTGCATTGCTGAATCCCCTTATACTTGCAAGGCATTAACCCTTGCCTTGTTTGTGTCCCTGATGTGCACCCTGGGCCCTGAATCCCTGATGTGCACCCTGGGCCCTGATTAACCCTTGCCTTGTTTGTGTCCCTGGTACTGGGCACCCTGGTCCCCCAAACCCCTGCCCTGATTTCCCTGATCCTGTGCCCCTGATATACCCTTGCCCCGATTACCCTTCCATTGTCACGGTACCTTACCCCATTATTTGTGGTTTACTTACACCCCTGTAAGACCACCGTTAACCCTCGTCGTACCCCATAGGGATAGTAGAGACAGGTGGGGTGGGCTGCTAATACGTGTGTGTATGTGTATTGCATAGTTAGTTTGTGGGTTGAAATTGGGAACGTGTAGTGTAGTTTAGTGCTGTATTTATAGTACTGTATTGTTAGTGTATTGCGTGCTTAGTGTATTGTTGGTAATAATAAATACTGTGTTTTATATATAACTATCTGTGTAATGTGTGGTTATTAGCGATAGTTAGTTTAGTAAGGCGCATGCAGCTAGCTTAGTGATTAGCGTAAGGTAAAGTATAGTGAAAGTATTGTATTATTGTTATATAAAGGTATAAATGGGCGGAGTCATCAATAGACGGCTCCTCCCATTTATGAATGTTAATTATTGATATTTGCATAAATATTGGTGATTAATATTCCCCCTTTACATCGTCATATATTGTACTTCATGACACTGGTAAAATGACGTAAAAAAAATTCTATTTTATTTATAAAAAATCCCAAATTTACCAAAAATTTTCAATTTCTCTACTTCTATAATACATAGTAATACCTCCAAAAATAGTTATTACTTTACATTCCCCATATGTCTACTTCATGTTTGGATCATTTTGGGAATGATATTTTATTTTTTGGGGATGTTACAAGGCTTAGAAGTTTAGAAGCAAATTTTTAGGGACCATTTCAAGTCTGAAGTCACTTTGCGAGGCTTACATAATAGAAACCACCCAAAAATGACCCCATTCTAGAAACTACACCCCTCAAGGTATTCAAAACTGATTTTACAAACTTTGTTAACCCTTTAGGTGTTCCACAAGAATTAATGGAAAATAGAGATACAATTTAAAAATTTCACTTTTTTGGCAGATTTTCTATTTTTATAATATTTTTCAAGGTACAAAGCAAGGGTTAACAGCCAAACCAAACTCAATATTTATGGCCCTGATTCTGTAGTTTACAGAAACACCCCATATGTGGTCATAAACCGCTGTACGGGCACACAGCAGGGCGCAGAAGAAAAGGAATGCCATACGTTTTTTGGAAGGCAGGTTTTGCTGGACTGTTTTTTTTGACACCATGTCCCATTTGAAGCCCCCTGATGCACCCCTAGAGTAGAAACTCCATAAAAGTGACCCCATCTAAGAAACTACACCCCTCAAGGTATTCAAAACTGATTTTACAAACTTTGTTAACCCTTTAGGTGTTACACAAGAATTAATGGAAAATAGAGATACAATTTAAAAATTTAACTTTTTTTGGCAGATTTTCCATTTTAATAATTTTTTTCCAGTTACAAAGCAAGGGTTTACAGCCAAACAAAACTCATTATTTATGGCCCTGATTCTGTAGTTTACAGAAACATCCCATATGTGGTTGTAAACAGCTGTACGGGCACACGGCAGGGCGCAGAAGGAAAGGAATGCCATACGGTTTTTGGAAGGCAGATTTTGCTGGACTGGTTTTTTGACACCATGTCCCATTTGAAGCCCCCCTGATGCACCCCTAAAGTAGAAACTACAAAAAAGTGGCCCCATTTTAGAAACTACGGGATAGGGTGGCAGTATGGTTGGTACTAGTTTAGGGTACATATTATTTTTGGTTGCTCTATATTACACTTTTTGTGAGGCAAGATAACAAGAAATAGCTGTTTTGGCACGGTTTTTATTTTTGTTATTCACAACATTCATCTGACAGGTTAGATCATGTGATATTTTTATAGACCAGGTTGTCATGGATGCGGCGATACCTAATATGTATACTTTTTTTTTATTTATGTAAGTTTTACACAATGATTTCATTTTTGAAGCAAAAAAAAATCATGTTTTAGTGTTTCCATAGTCTGAGAGCCATAATTTTTTCAGTTTTTGGGTGATTACCTTGGGAAGGGTATGATTTTTGCGGGATGAGATGACGGTTTTATTGGCACTATTTTGGGGTGCGTGTGACTTTTTGATCGCTTGCTATTACACTTTTTGTGATGTAAGGTGACAAAAAATGGTTTATTTAGCACAGTTTTTATTTTTTACGGTGTTCATCTGAGAGGTTAGGTCATGTGATATTTTTATAGAGCCGGTCGATACGAACGCGGCAATACCAAATATGTATACTTTTTTATTTATTTATGTAAGTTTTACACAATAACAGCTTTTTTAAAAAAAATAAAAAAATGATGTTTTAGTGTCTCCATATTCTGAGCCATAGTTTTTTTATTTTTTGGGCGATTGTCTCAGGTAGGGTCTAATTTTTTGCGGGATGAGGTTACAGTTAGATTGGTACTATTTTGGTGGGCAAACGCCTTTTTGATCGCTTGCTGTTGTACTTTTTGTGATGTAAGGTGACAAAAAAATTGTTTATTTAGCACAGTTTTTATTTTTTATGGTGTTCATCTGAGGGGTTAGGTCATGAGATATGTTTATAGAGCTGGTCGATACGACCGCGGCGATACCTAATATGTATACTTTTTTTTTTTCCCTATTTTTTACCATTTTTTTTTAACTTTATTTGGGGAAAATGACGTTTTTGTTTATTTTTACTTGAAACTTTGAATTTTTTTGGGGAAAACTTTATTTTTTCAACTTTTTTTTCACTTTATTTTTTGTCCCACTTTGGGACTTGAACTTTGGGGGGTATTCCTTTACAATGCATTCCAATACTCTTTAGGTATTTATTTCCTAATCTATTTCTAATTTATTACCTAATATAACACCAAATGGATATAGGATTGACTTTAGGGAGATGATATGAAAAATCGCAACATAATTGCATCGGTGCCGCATAGGCTCTGATGCGTTTTTGAGTTATATGGAGGTAATGGATACCCATAAACAGGTGTATGGGAGGTTGTATGGGAGGTTTTTTATACAGAAGGTTGCGTTCATGCTATTTTTTGGGATATACACATATGATTGTCATGAGGTGGAATTTATATCAGATACATCCCCTAGGTGATAATTTACTATGGGGTGAGTATCTTTTTAAACAAAGATTTACAAATACTCAAGAATATGAAGCCCAAAAATAAGCGGAAAGACCAACTATTTGCTCAAAATCCATGTCGGCTTTGAAGTAGCCCACAAACTATAAAAGAAAGGATTATCCAAGGGGTCTGATAGCTACTGAGGAAGGGGTGACCAGATACCCCGAAACGCGTTTAGCCAGGACCCCAAATTGTATGGCCATCCGATGTATGTGACTAGCCTGCCGTATATTTAAAATACCGTCCGCCGCACGAATGGAAGGTTGAACTATACAGCGCAAGACTAACCACACAAGCCGGAGTCTAGCTGCACGTGCCAAACAAACCACCAGTGCGGGAGAACGGGGACGAGAGATGCTTGTGAACATTGGTCTGACAAACATAGGACCATCTTGCTGTGCAGTTGTGGGACATTCATTTACACGGTAAGACCGTTCTTATTCTTCCGGCAGGCTGTCACAAGGAGCACAAGAAAGTTTTCCCCAGTGGCATGCCGCTGGCGATTTCATATAGCGGGACACCACTACCTCTGTGTGTATGTACACATTGTTTCCATTTGGCATACAGGATACTATTTGTGACATTATACCAGGATCATTCATTGATTTTTTTCCAGGATATTTTTGACAGTATTAATTATATTTGGGACTATTTATCAATTGGAACCCATCCACCTCATTGACATTATTGTTTTGCTGAATATCATTTTGTTACTTGTGGCTATTTGATCTTGCATTTGCCACCACACTATTTATATTTTTAGGATTTTTCCGATGATATATAATATTCCTCTCTCTTAGGAGTATCTATAGGATGTTTATATTCCAGTATGGGAAGCGGACATTTTAATTAACTTGTGTTTTAATTTATTTGTATTTTTGTAGTAATAAATTCTTTGTGGTCCGATTATCTAGAGAGTGCCCAGGTTATTTTTTGTTTTACATGTATCTACATGTAGTGTGCTATTACCAAAGTGTGAAGGGGCACTATGGTATCATTTACTTCCTCATGTAGCAGAATGACTAGAAGTGCCTCTGAACTACCCAAACTGCATCTCTACATATTGTTAGTGTTGTATTGGGCAGAAGAACATGGGCCGCATTAGATACACGTATGATCTTCTATCTCTACTGTATGTGTTCACTTTCAGAATTGTTAAATCTCATATGCAGCTTGGTTGTTAAAGTCAGTCACAGTGATGACTGGCAAAATCAATTTTACAAATGAATTAGGTTTGATAAATAGTATTTCTTAATTATCAAAGCATTGATGTTAATGCTGTTTTTTCACCATTAATTAACAGAATATATTATACAAGTTAAAAAGCGTTCTGCCATGCATGGTAATGAATTAGCGCCTTTTCCTTTTTCTAAGCTTCTCCCTTCTTTAATTAACTCATTAGGGATATATGTTTGGTACATTTCTTTAGATGTCTAAGAATATCCTATTTATAAATGAGAAAAGATACAGTTGTGCATTCTTAATAATATCATAGGTGCATTACAAAATATAAAAAAGACTATAAAGTTAATTAAACCTCAGTCTTGAAGAAAAGCATGCACATCTGAGAATTACTTTTGCCTTGCTTATATAAAACAAGTTGTCATTTTTACAACTGTTTAGAAACAAGAATCACTATACATAACTTGTTTGCAAACACATAAACATTACAAAAAATTGTACAGAAAATTTGGATCTAAAAAATAGTCAAATATTTTTACATTGTAGAGTCCTAGTAAGGTTAGGTATACACTTGGCATCTAGTAAAACATGTGAAAATAACATTTCAAACAGCTAGATGTGGTAACTGCATTCCTATACAGCTACATACATCTTCAATAGACTGCCAAAAACACTTTACAGCACTGTATACACAGCCATAACGTCAAAACTACTGACAAAAGAAGTAAACAACAATATCTTGTCACAGCGAAATCTGTCAAAGCATATACAATGAAGAAAACTGCAGCACTCCTCCAGTTCAAATAATGAGGTTGTTTATTCAGTAACCAGCACCAAACATAGTGACGTTTTGTCTTCAACTAAGTCTTTATCAAGCAAAGTGTAGGAGTATATGACATTACTTAAATAGACAATATACCTGGGTGGACCACCCACCAATAGTTGACACCCACCATTTTGTAACAGCATCATATGTAAATTTCATAAATATGCATAATGATGAAGGCGTGGAAAAACACTGTGATAAAGGTAAGTGATGGAGTCCGAAGCAGACACCATTCTGCACAATCATCTAACAGGGATATGTTGGATATTTTTGCATTCCCTTTTGGATATTTATATAAAATGTTGCCTGCTCCGGATTCCATCATATACCTTCATCACTGTAAGTGTTTTTCCACTCCTTCATCATTATGCATATTTATGTTATCCATGTGTAATTTATATATGATTCTTTTACAAAATGGTGGGTGTTAACTATTGGTGGGTGGTCCACCCAGGTATATTGTCTATTTAAGTAATGTCATATACTCCTACACTTTGCTTGATAAAGGGTAATGTACTATCAGATATATGCCAGTTATTTGTGCTCCAATCTGCAACTTTTCCACTCTCAATCCAGGTCTAAAAAAAGGGTCGGGGAAGGGGCAGTCTGGCAGGCCCATCTTACTTATGATTTTTAGGCATAGAAAATGGTCTAAATTTAAGCCAGCAAGGAAGCTGGCTTAGATTTAGACTGGTGGTGGATGCGCTAAAGCTATGTAGAGGCCAGCGTCTATAGTTGAAGTTGAAATGTCGCTATGTTTGGTACTGGTTACTATATAAACCAACTCATTATCTGAACTGGAGAATTTCTGTAGGATCTGAATGTTTGGGTTTGCTGTACTGCTTATTTGTGACTTTTCTACCTGTCAAACTGTAGGATATATTAGTCAGCAAAGAATCAGTAATTTCTTGGGTTTCATGGGCAAGTACAAGGATCTCAGTGTGAAGGAACAAATAGATTGGAATGTATGACAATGAAACTAAATAGATGTCCCAATTTTGGAATGGTGTCACATTTACCAGACTGATCCTTCTTCAGTCCAAATGCCAGATGGGGCACATATTCGTGTGATATGCACAAATAAGGGATGTTTGTACACAGTTTTGACATGCTTGACAAGGTGGATATTCATGCTGTTGTCTATAAGTTTATACCTTGCCACTAGACTATGGAGCAAAAAAAGAATGTGGCCTTGTCTGGTGAACCACTTTTTTTTTTTAAAACAAGAGGAGGATTGGGAGTCTGTCCATTGCTTACATGGGAAAAAGATGATACCAGGATGCACTATGGGAACAATTTCAGAAAATTTTTAACTTGCAAAGACCTTGAATATCCCACAATATACAGTACATAATATCTTCAAAATATTCAGAAAATCTGGAGAAGTTCATGTGTACAAGGGACAACGCCGACCTGGCATGATTATTACTAGTGTTGGTCAAGCACCAAAGTGCTTGTGTGCTCTGATGCTTGAGTAGAACACTTCCCAATGCTCTACAGAGCACCCAAGCACACCAGGCAACCCCTGCTCTGAAAAGTAGAGGGTGTCGGGACTCTAGTTTGGCTTAGGAGTAGTGATGGATGAACATCTGCCAGGACGGTTCGCGAACGATCAAATGTTGGCGGGTCCCATTCATTTTAATGACAGGCGAACCTAATAAACCTTCAGCTCATATTTGCAGCCAAGAAATAATTACTAGAAGTGCACAAATAGTCCCACAACATGGATAGTGACATACCAGATGTATTATTCGAATTTGCGATCTCCACTCATTATTTATTTCAATGCAAAATATTGGCAATATAATTTTCACGTACGCGCATGCGCAAATGAACTATACAGTACCCAAATACACTGTAAAGAAAGTATATTGGTATATAACACCCCGCTTCAATCAGTTTTTTTGGAGAAGCGACTGGTATATCACACCAGTAGAAATTATTTGTTCCAATAATGCTTGTCCCTCTATATACCTGCAGTATTGCAGCAGAACCGCACACAACTGCCGCACAATATAAATGCACTATAATATACTTTCTAACATAGAAAGTATGTTTTAACATTGTACAAGGAAGGCAATCCATTAGAATATACATAACGATAAAACGTAACCTTTAATAATGTTACTATGAGGGCCCATTCACACGTCCGTAAGTGTTTTGCGGATCCGCAAAACACGGACATCAGCAATGTGCATTCTGCAATTTGCGAACCGCACATTGCCGGCACTATAATAGAAAAAGACTAATCTTGTCTGCAATTGCGGACAAGAATAGGACATGTTCTATTTTTTTACGGAAACGGAAGCATGGATGCGGAAGTGCGGAACCACAAATGTGGATGCGGACAGCACATTCAAGCCCCATTGAAAATGAATGGGTCTGCACCCATTCCGCAAAATTGTGGAACGGTTGCGGACCCATTTTGCGGACGTATGAATGGAAAAGATATCCTTCAAAATGAAAATAAATTTAATTATTAAAGTTAAGCAAAAAGCATAGATGTGGTAGGCAATAACAAGTGCTCGGCGGCACCAAATCAGAAACCATATGTCCTACCACAATCCGGGGGGTTCCAGTGCACATCCATGAATCCCGGAGGGAAAGCAAAGAACATCTATCCCTGGGCTAGATGATGATGTGGTATTGAAGGACAGGGTGGGCAAAGAACTGTCCCTGATACTGCCCTACAGGGGGGTGCTATTCTGGCCCTGATAGCCTAACCACAGACCACCCGCCCTGATAAGAGCGACCCTATCTGGAACCTTACCCTATATAAAAATGGCCCTAGTAAGCCCCTAGCCCGTAGGCCCCTGACTTCCAGATGATCATTATATAGATCTATGTGTTTTTGACTCATTATAAAAGTATATTATAAGTATATAGCACCCCTCTGTGTATCACACCTATCGCTAGCACACCTATACCAGTCCTTAAAAGGACTTTTGTGGCCCTATTAGCTAGTGTTTGGTGTCCCTAACAGCCTGTCCCTACTCCACACAGCAACCTCTCCCTACAATGGCAAAACACTGAATGTAAAATGGAAGCCAGAGCCGGTTAATTTATAAGTTAGGGAGTATGTCCATGTGCTGAAACATCTCATTTGGCTGTCCTGTACCACCTGATGGATGTGTCATGGGTCAAAGTTCTTCACAATGTAAAAGAATATGGCGGGCGCGAATATCTCCATATGTTCGGCGAATCGCGAACACGCAAAGTGCGCAGCGAAACGACCGCAAGGCCATCTCTACTTAGGAGTCCCTGCTCTGACTCCATATATAACTATGTCCTTATATGGAGTCAGTGCTTGGGGACACCCAGTGTATTGAAATCTAATTTAGCCTCTATTTCTGAAAAGTGTCTGACGGGATTCTAACTCACAACCTTCTACGTTACAGCCAAGAATCTTATTCACTACACTATAGAGCTGCATGGCCAGTTACTTAAAAAAAACAACATGAGACTTCTTCTGCATAGCAATACTTACTAGTAGTAAGTATTCCTATACAGCAGAAGTCTTATATATATATATATATATATATATATATATATATATATATATATATGTTTTTTTTTTAAGTAACTGGCCATGCAGCTTTATAGTGTAGTGGTTAACATTCTGGGCTGTAATGTAGAAGGTTGTGAGTTCGAATTCCGTCAGAAACTTATATGTTTAAATTAAATTTTAATGTAAGTTTTTAGCCATAATATATTTACATATATTATTATATATTTAGAATATATAATATATTAATAATATATTATAATATATGTAAATATATTATGGCTAAAACATCAGTAGTAGTTTCCCACATATTATGCATATATATATATATATATATATATATATATGTATATATGTATATATATTAGTAATTACAAATTTTTTACAATTACAAAAAAATATATAATATATATATAATATCTACTAGTAAGTATAGTAGTACATATTATAGTATATATATATATATATATATATATATATATATATATACCTACTAGTAAGTATTCCTATAAAGCAGAAGTCTCATATATTATTATTTTTTTTTTTTCCATAACTGGCCATGCAGCTCTATAGTGTAGTGGTCAACATTCTTGGCTGTAATGTAGAAGGTTGTGTTTGAATTCCACCAGAAACTTTTCAGAAATAGAGGCTAAATTTGATTTAAATGCACGCGCTTGATCACACGCGATATTCGGCCGATCATAGCGATGCTCGAGCCGAACTTGTGTTTGACCGAGCATGCTCGCCCAACACTAATGATTACATACTGGAAATCACTGCATAAGCTCATGAACACTTCCAGAAATCATTGTCTGTGAACACAGTTTGCTGTGTAATCCACAAATGCAAATTAAAGCGTTTACGCAAGGAAAAAGCCATATGTCAACATCATCTATTCTCTGTATCGAAGCTCATTTAAAATGGATTAAGGCAAAATTGAAAGCTGTTCTATGGTCAGATGAATCAAATCTTTTAAATTTGAGTTTGAAATCATTGATACCATAATCTGCAGACTCAAGATGAGAGGGACCATCCAGCTTCTTATGAGCGCACGGTTCAAAAGCCTCCCTCTTTGATGGTATGGGGTTGAACTAGTGCCTATGATGAGGGCAGCTTACATATTAGACAAGGCACTATGAATGCTGAACAGTATATGGAGGTTTTAGAACATGTTCTCCCATCAATACAATGCCTCTTGCAGGAAAGGCCTTGCATATTTCAGCAAGACAATGCTAAACCACATACTGCATCCATCACAACAGCATGGCTTTGTAGAAGACGAGCCTGGGTGCTGTACTGACTTGCCTGAAGTCCAGACCTTCCACCAATAGAAAATATTTGTTACATCATTAAAAAAAAAAAATCCAGCAAAGACAACCCAGGCCTGTTGAGCAGATAGAATCCTCCATCATAAAAAAAAAAATGGGACAACAATCCTCTTCCAAAAATCCACTTGGTAATTGGTCTCCTCATTTTCCAGATGTTTGCAGACTGTTGTTAAAAGAAAAGGTGATGCTACACAATGGTGGACATCGCCCTGTTCCAACTTTTTTGACATGTGTTATAATTTTTTTATAATGAAATGGTAAAACATCTTGCTTTCAACATCTATATGTGTTCTATGTTATATCATAAATAAAATATGCGTCTATGAGATTTGCAAATCATTGCATTCTGTTTTAATTTTACATAGTGTCCCAACTTTTTGGGAATTGGAGTTGTATTTCAGGTATGTGCCCATTGGATTACATAGCCTTTCACAAGGATTGCAAACATTAGTTTAACCTTATATACTATAGTAACATAGTACAGTCCATCAAGTTCCATCAAGTTCCATCAAGTTCAATCAAGGGATAGGTGGGGACGCAAATTTTAGAAAAAGGGGAGTGAGACCCAGATTTCTACACATTTTCATAAGCATTATTATTATTTTAAAAATAATTTAGGCGCTTTTTAAAACTACCCACTGTTCCTGCTGGGACCCCCTTCTGAGGTAGACTATTCCACAGATTTACAGTTCTTACAGGAAATAATCCTTGATGACTCTGGAGACTGAACTTTTTTCTCCAGAAGAAGGCAAAGATATATATATATATATATATATATATATATATATATATATATATATATATATTTCATAATCACATATATAATACAGAAAAGAAACATGATGATATACATTAAAGAGGTTCCCTGGTTACACAAAAAAAAAAAAAACAGCACTCTTACTCTTAACAGTAGTTTTACCCCATTCTACAAGTCTGCCAATTTTCTGTTATCTGCTACACACCCTCTGTTTTTATCCCTCTGCTGGATTTTTGGTGCATGTCTGAAGCATCAGCATTGTTCTGCTTCTTCTCCTCCCTGTATGGACCTAACAGCTCCAAACAGGCTTCAAGCTCTACCACCTCTAAATTCCTGTCCGTCCATTTTAATAAATGCTATAAATCTCCTTGAATTGATGTTGAATAGTTGTCACCATGGCCATCTGGTATAGTGAAATATCCATATCTATCAATATGGGCCAACATTTTATCATGGTTTTAAAAATATTAGGTTGATTATATTAGGGTCCTCTAAGGGTTAAGGATAATTTTATTGAGTGAGTGTTTCTCTGGATTAGGGTTGATTAGATAATAACATACTTTTGATTACAGAATAATGTTTTAACCATGCTCTGGAAGCAGCAATCTTGCCCATAACCTAATGGTATCAGTTAGTGTGCTACTGCTTATTTCTCAGTAGTATAGAGAAACTATATCCACCTCTGGATGTCCTATTGTACTACAATACTGTTGTGCATGCCGATTCAGTTTACAGATTTTTTGCCCAGCTCTGGTTGTCCTGTTAAAAAATAATGTTAGGATGCATTCAGAGGAGAATACTTTTTCAACTTGACATGCAATAAAGCATGCCATATTTTATCAGAATCAAAGGCAAACAAAGAATCTGTAGAGTGCTCTGGATGTCATGATGGTCATATGGATGAGCCCTAGAAACATATTTTTTTCCAGAAATTAAGGTGACAAGTTTGTATTGTATTTCCACAATGATTCACATAGCACAACATATTTATGAACTGGGAAATTTTACTTTTTCTTTGTTGTTTAATTGTATACATTGTGATAAACGCTAATCTTTAAATTCAGTTGAGTGTGAATAATTCTGTAATACTTAAGTCCTAATATGCAATCTGCAATTAAAATTTCTCCCATAATATATTGCCTTGCTCATAAATTAGTGATTTTTGCTCTACTGTAAATTATGGTGATTCAGTAGTTACTCACTTTACATGTGTGCCTCTTGACAGAGGTTCCAAACAGCGTTCATTTAGGTGGAATGATTTTTGAATAAAGATAGTTCTCAAGTTTAATTGGAAGCATCCATAATTATTTGCAGTTTTGCGAAACATTAGCATATTGTATACACTATAGTGGCTCTCTAATGATTTGTTTGAAAACTGGCAAAAATAAAACTACTGTAAATTACTTAGGAAACAGGGGACTTTTTAGTGAAGTGATCTAGCCATGGGAGGAAGCAATCTGCAAATTTTAGCTAAGTGATTTATTGTCAGGCTGCTATGGATATTCAAGCTACAGTATTTTCTACTTCAAAATATGAGCAGAGTGATTAAAAAAACTATTTAGTTCTGTAGACATCGTATTATAGTTGGGGAAGTTCTAGACAATAAAGTCTAACTTATTTTGGCTCTGCCTGTTTGTTGTATGATATTGTAGCTGGTTTTCTGTTAGGCATTACAGGGAGTGCAGAATTATTAGGCAAGTTGTATTTTTGAGGATTAATTTTATTATTGAACAACAACCATGTTCTCAATGAACCCAAAAAACTCATTAATATCAAAGCTGAATATTTTTGGAAGTAGTTTTTAGTTTGTTTTTAGTTTTAGCTATTTTAGGGGGATATCTGTGTGTGCAGGTGACTATTACTGTGCATAATTATTAGGCAACTTAACAAAAAACAAATATATACCCATTTCAATTATTTATTTTTACCAGTGAAACCAATATAACATCTCAACATTCACAAATATACATTTCTGACATTCAAAAACAAAACAAAAACAAATCAGTGACCAATATAGCCACCTTTCTTTGCAAGGACACTCAAAAGCCTGCCATCCATGGATTCTGTCAGTGTTTTGATCTGTTCACCATCAACATTGCGTGCAGCAGCAACCACAGCCTCCCAGACACTGTTCAGAGAGGTGTACTGTTTTCCCTCCTTGTAAATCTCACATTTGATGATGGACCACAGGTTCTCAATGGGGTTCAGATCAGGTGAACAAGGAGGCCATGTCATTAGATTTTCTTCTTTTATACCCTTTCTTGCCAGCCATGCTGTGGAGTACTTGGACGCGTGTGATGGAGCATTGTCCTGCATGAAAATCATGTTTTCTTGAAGGATGCAGACTTCTTCCTGTACCACTGCTTGAAGAAGGTGTCTTCCAGAAACTGGCAGTAGGACTGGGAGTTGAGCTTGACTCCATCCTCAACCCGAAAAGGTCCCACAAGCTCATCTTTGATTATACCAGCCCAAACCAGTACTCCACCTCCACCTTGCTGGCGTCTGAGTCGGACTGGAGCTCTCTGCCCTTTACCAATCCAGCCACGGGCCCATCCATCTGGCCCATCAAGACTCACTCTCATTTCATCAGTCCATAAAACCTTAGAAAAATCAGTCTTGAGATATTTCTTGGCCCAGTCTTGACGTTTCAGCTTGTGTGTCTTGTTCAGTGGTGGTCGTCTTTCAGCCTTTCTTACCTTGGCCATGTCTCTGAGTATTGCACACCTTGTGCTTTTGGGCACTCCAGTGATGTTGCAGCTCTGAAATATGGCCAAACTGGTGGCAAGTGGCATCTTGGCAGCTGCACGCTTGACTTTTCTCAGTTCATGGGCAGTTATTTTGCGCCTTGGTTTTTCCACACGCTTCTTGCAACCCTGTTGACTATTTTGAATGAAACGCTTGATTGTTCGATGATCACGCTTCAGAAGCTTTGCAATTTTAAGAGTGCTGCATCCCTCTGCAAGATATCTCACTATTTTTGACTTTTCTGAGCCTGTCAAGTCCTTCTTTTGACCCATTTTGCCAAAGGAAAGGAAGTTGCCTAATAATTATGCACACCTGATATAGGGTGTTGATGTCATTAGACCACACCCCTTCTCATTACAGAGATGCACATCACCTAATATGCTTAATTGGTAGTAGGCTTTCGAGCCTATACAGCTTGGAGTAAGACAACATGCATAAAGAGGATGATGTGGTCAAAATACTCATTTGCCTAATAATTCTGCACACAGTGTATATGATAAGGCAAAATAGATTTTTTTCTGAACAGGGTATTCCTAGTTTCTCATCTGCTAACTGTTACACTTAAAACTGCCTTCAAGTACCAGGATGGTTACCATGAAAACATCAAGTCATGGTGGGAAATTTAGTCTTTTGAGAATAACCTCAAAAATAAAATTAGGCATAAGGGCCATAGAATACAGTTTGTGCTACTAGATCAAGATCCTCTAGTCTCCTGTAACAGTGGCTGATGTGCGCCTCTGTTCTCCTGTTTACCATTGCGGTCCTGGGTGTCGTGTTCAGTGGTGATCTGCTGCCTGTGCTTCCCATTCACCTCTGCAGTCCTGGGCTCTTTCCTTGCAGGTACTGTTTGTTCTGGGATCTGATCCACAGTTTCCTTTCAGTCCTGGCCAAAGTATGCTTGCTACTCCTTCCCTGCAGCACTTCTTAAGAGCTGGCGAGTGTCACTTCCTGTGCTTATGGGTTAGATCATGTGACCTGGCTGACCAATCCTAGCCCTCTTGCATGTATATAAGAGGCTCAGACCCCTTCCCAGATGCCTGAATGTCAAGGTCCTTGTGTCCTGCAAAGGTTGCTGATTTATCTGCTTGTATTTCTGTGTATCTGACCCGTGCTTGCGTTCCTAGACTCCGCTACCTGTTTGATCTCTGTCTGCTTGCCTTGACTCTCCTGTTGCTGACCCAGACTGCCTGACCTGTACCTGTGCTGCCTGCCCTGATCTATTGCTTGTTTGACTTCGGCTCTGCCTCATCCTTCGTTCCTGCACTGTTGCTCCTGGTTACGACTTGGCCTGCTGACTACTTCTGTACCTCTGCTACCTTGTTCAGGTACCTTCTGGTCCACCTGGACCAGCTGCCTCGTGTGCCAATCCTCCTTAAGATGTAGCGACCTGGTATTCCTCTTGGGAAAGACCGCTCACGCCAGATCTAAAATTGTGGGTGTGGCGTGGGAGTGGAAGTGGACGGGCCGGCAGGCCCGTCTTATTTACCAATTTGTTACTCTGGATGGTTACATTCAACCTATTTGCCTCTCACCCTAACGGTAATGAAATAGGTCTGAGATTCACCTCTAACATGCAGATCCCATTCCTACATTTACTATTGTTTAAAAGAGGGGTAAATTATACTCCTGTACATATCACAGACCTACTGCCTCCTATAGCCTTTTACACTGGCACAGTTATCATCAATTGCCTTTTTGTAAAAGTATTTCAAAGGGGCAATATTTAAGAGTGTGATTGCTCCTACCTTGATGACCTCATTAATCAGTTGAAGGGACTACAACAAATATTTTAAGTGGGGGGGTTATGATATATAAATTCTTAACTAGCCGTATAAAATTGCATTATTTTTTGGTACATTTTCTAGATCTAGTGACGACAAAAAGATAATACTAATTGCCACTTTTAATAATCATCAACCTCATATTTTTTAAATCATGAGGAAAGTTTGGCCCATATTAAGGATGGACCAGAACATTAACTCCTGAGGACCCGGCAAATTTCTGTTTTTGCGTTTTCATTTTTTCTCCCTGCATTCCCAAAGCCATAACTTTTTTATTTTTCTATTCATGTAGCCATATGGGGGTTTATTTTTTGCAGGACAAGTTTTACTTTAGAATGGCATCATTTATTTTTGCATATGATGTAGTAGGGATCTGTAAAAAAATGCCAAATTGTGTAGAATTAGAAAAAAATGTGATTGAGCCCCAGTTACGGGTTTTGTTTTTACTGTTTTCCCTATGAGGTAAAACTGAGGTGCAGTGATTCCCATGATGTTTACTTGTTTAAGTCACTCTAGGTGACTATAACCAGCAATCATTAGATTGCCATTTGTATTCTGTGATGGATATTTATCCATCACAGAACACACCATTCACTTTATTCCAATACAGTGCCTCCACCTACAGGACAGCATTGGAATATAACAGTTAGGCCTCTTTCACACGGGCGAGTTTTCTGCGCGGGTGCAATGCGTGAGGTGAACGCATTGCACCCGCACTGAATCCGGACCTATTCATTTCTATGGGGATGTGCACATGAGCGCTGATTTTCACGCATCACTTGTGCGTTGCGTAAAAATCGCAGCATGCTCTATTTTGTGCATTTTTCACGCAACGCAGGCCCCATAGAAAAGTATGGGGCTGCGTGAAAATCGCAAGCATCCGCAAGCAAGTGCGGATGCGGTGCGATTTTCACGCACGGTTGCTAAGAGACGATCGGGATGGGGACCCGATCATTATTATTTTCCCTTATAACATGGTTATAAGGGAAAATAATAGCATTCTTAAAACAGAATGCTTAGTAAAATAGGGCTGGAGGGGTTAAAAAAAATAATTATAATTTAACTCACCTCATCCACAGCCCGGCTTCTCTTCTTTCTTTTTCTTTGAGGAAAAGGACCTGTGGTGACGCCACTGCGCTCATCACATGGTCCGTCACATGATCCATCACCATGGTGATGGATCATGTGATGGACCATGTGATGAGCGCAGTGATGTCATCAAAGGTCCTTTAAACAGGTCCTGAAGAAAGAAGAGAAGTCGGGCTGCTCGAACAAGTGGATGAGGTGAGTTAAATTATTATAATTCTTTTTTTTTTAACCTCTCCAGCCCTATTTTATTAAGCATTCTGTATTAAGAATGCTATTATTTTCCCTTATAACCATGTTACATCTACACAACCTTGAACCCAAACCTGAACTTCAGTGAAGAAGTTCGGGTCTGAGTACCACATTCAGTTGTTTATCACGCGCGTGCAAAACGCATTGCACCCGCGCTATAAAAACGGAACAACGGAACGCAATCGCAGTCAAAACTGACTGAAATTGCGTACCTACTCGCACGGGTTTGCCTCAAGCAGGATCTGGGCAATCACTGTAACATAACAGCTTCCTAACAATCTCAGCTTTATGGCCAATCGCAGGTATGCGCCCCAGGCCTCTGCTGTTTGAAACAGTAAAAACCCATTGTGCCCTATGCGCTTACAAGCAAGTGCCAACTTTAAAGTGATGACTTTTGCAGCGGCAGTCATCCAGAGGTTAAGGATGTTAATACTTTTAAAAGTGTCACTTTTAAGAAAGGAAGAAAATTATGTGATTGGTAAATCTATATCTACTATACCAAACCTACTACCCCTGGCTCCTGTTGAACTAAAAATCTGCTTTATTTTTAGGTATGGTGGTTGTCAGGCATGTCGGTTCATACATGTATCAAAATCTGTGACTTGTTTAGCTACTGGGGAGACTTTTTCCATCCACATTGTACTTGCTCCTGTCCCTTGGACTACATAGGTAAAATGTACCAAGAGCTGCGTATTTCGGATATTGAGAAGAAGAAAGGTACTCGATTTTCAATTCACATTAATGTGGTTAAATGGTGGCAATTAGTGTTGAGCGAAAAAAATCATATCCATTTGAGCTCGAAGAGTCCACCGTGGCCATCTTGATTGAAGATCCCATGCAAAATCTTGTGCGCAGTGACGTATGACATGATGTCATCGTCAACCACCGCACAAGATTTTGCATTGAATCTTCGATCAAGATTGCCGCCGCGGCCTCTTTGCACTCAAATGGATAAGGTGAGTGTTATTATATTTGTTTTCACCAATAAACCCCTGAAAGCCAAAATTTATTATCACAACATTGAATGAGGCATCTGAGGGGTTCAATGATGGGGGACACCGCAATTGCATCATTGCGCTCGCTACTCACAAAGAAATGCGCTTCTATTTCTTTGTGAAATTTGGCGAAGCAGCCGAATCAAAGTTTTCTAAACTTCGCTTATCTCTAGTGGCAATGCCCAAATTCCTAGATTTTCTGTTATAGAGATTTCTAGACCATTTCCAAAACAAAGCAACTGGGATAATTGAATCCTAGCTGGATATATAGATTTAGATCTCAAATAACCTCTGGTTTGAATGAAAAACTTACCTTTGGATGCTTTCCTGTAATATGCACATTTTCTTTTACAATTATGTGTGTCCTTTGTTATAAGTTACCAGTTTCTACGTGTGTGTAAAGACAACGTAATCTCTATCCTTCCCCTGGGTGTACTACACACCGCTAAGATGACAGGTTGGTGAAGGTAGGCACAGGCTAGGACACCGCCTTGCAATCCATTGAACGGGGCACAATTTTATTGTAGGAAAAAGAAATGCTTAAGTTGTACACTAAAGAATGCCTCCTTTGTAGAATCGCTCATTACTGAATGAGGCACAGGGAGCAGTAAGAGTAGTCCCCATAGTCCTCCTGTCCGAGCACCTGCGTTTCACTATGTTATCCTGACAGTGTAGTGCGCATACGCAAACACTATGACCTGATGCTGTGAGACATCAGGTCATAGTGCATTGTGGGTGCTTGCAGCAAGAGCGCAGTGGAGCAAAAGTGGCGACACCTGGAGCACATAAGTAGAGGTGAGTCTTTTTTTATTTTTTATGTCTACCTGGTCTGAGGTCTGCATTTATGGGTGGAGATGTGTGGGGGTAGTGGGCAGTGGAGTTACTTCAACAGAAGACTTCCTGGCAATATATCTCCCCAATAATAAATTAAACACCTTTGAAAATATAAATAAGTAAATCTTTAAAATCTATAAAAATAATTAAAAAGGTTACAAAAAGGAGACATATATGCACTGCATAAAAGCACCAGTCTTTTTAGTATATGTTACTATATACAGTCCTGATCAAAAGTTTAAGACCACTTGAAAAATGGCAAAAAATCCTATTTAGCATGGCTGGATCTTAACAAGGTTCCAAATAGAGCTTCAACATGCAACAAGAAGAAATGGGAGTGAGACAAAACATTTTTTGAGCATTGAATTAAATGAAAACAACAAATAAACTGAAACAGGCTGTTTTTCAGCTGATCAAAAGTTTAGGACCACACCTCCAAAAAAAAACTAAACCCCCCCAAAACAGAAATCCAACTTCCAAACATGAACTCAGTAATGAG